>NC_137541.1:161458764-161681264 GCF_963082525.1 Nesoenas mayeri
ATACCACTGCTTCACTAACAGGTGGAAATGTTCTCAGTTTTAACCTATTTCCCTGTGTGAGACCAAATTATAATCCTAACCACAGATGTTAGTTCCTCCTAAAGAAACTCTTCAAGTATTGTTAATTTCTTTACACATGTAAAATAGATTTTAGAAGCAACTGTTAGATACAAAACTGTCAGAAGGTATTGGAAGTATTTATTTAGCCTAGATTTACAGCTTGAAGGAAATTTTGTGAATAATAAACTAATTTTCATATATATGTCCTTTAACCAGCATTTTCTTAAGTTTTAAGCATGTGACCATTGATTGTAAAAAAATATATATTTGCAGAGTGATAATAGCAGTATTTTTTCTATACTGTAGAAATTCCTATTTGATATTATTTTTCATTGTATCTGTATTAATGTGTATTGAGTATTTCCAGTAGTATTCTAAGCAATGGTACTAACATCTGTTCACAAGTGTGAACAAATTTTGATTATCATTCAATATTTGTAACAGAAAATGGTTTTGGGAAGTAAAAGACGTGTTAGATATCTTGTAGTCCAAGTCTTGTGCAGCTATTTCTTGCTGCAGTTAATGAAAAAGAATAATGATCTTAAGGTTGTTGGCTTCTCTTACAAAGGATGGAGTGCTGTTTTTAGGAACTGGGTACAATTTATAGACTTTCGTATTAAAATCAGGATGTCAGATGCCTGAGAATAGGAAGACCTCTCTTTGGAGGTCAAGACAGCATCTAAACTGTTGTATAATAAATATTGAGCACTAAGCTGGCAATCTGTTCTTGCATATTAATCTTCATCCTAGTATTTCCATCTTCTATGTTCCATTTCTCTAAATTTGAGAAAGAAATATATAGTCTGCTGCAAATTGCCAGAGTTTTCCTTTGTTTCAAATGTACAGTGCAACATCTCCCATACTACATACCATTCTGTTTTCTTAGTTATTTCTGGTCTTCTGACCCTCCAGATTTCTATAATGGCAGCCATCCAGCTGGCTGATGCAAAGGAAATGGGGGAATACTCTTTGAGAACTCTTAGACTTCTGTGGAAACTCTACTAAATAAAGATGCTTGTTTCATGTTAAAGTTACGTGTTGAAGTAACTTATGCTTCAGTTACTTGTTAAAATGTCCAAGAAGCATCATTTATATATTTGTCAGATTCTTGTTATTAAGTTCAGTAAAATTATTCAAAATTCAAACTAAATTAATATCAAATGTAAATTAGTTATCCATAGAATCAAACATACAGCAGGCACAAATGAAAAAATAGAAGATCAGTAAAATGACCTATGTACACTCTGTCTCCTGCCTATCTATCTGATTTTCTACCAGTTTTCATGGCTTTGAGGTATTTCCTCTTTCTGCACACTTTGCATTAACTATAGATTAGATTTTCTTGCTGAATTGTGGTAACTAATCTCCCTTTTGAAATCCTCCAAGGTCCAGATAAATTTAATCTTTCTTCCTGAAACTTTTATTTTCTCTGTCCAGGAGATGGTTTGCTTATTCTTCTTAATTGAAGTAGGCACTGTTTTACTAGCTTAGGGATATCTGTTTGTTAGATTAGATAAGAACTCCTGTAACGCACTGACTAATTAACATTTCCTTAATGTGCTGTACAAAATCTCTTTTCTCTCTACTTTGCAATTGGAAACTAAGTTCATAAACCCTATGACTTCACGTGCATTTGATCCAGTCATGTGGGTTATCAATGCCCTGTTCTTCCTCCTTGAACCCAGCTCCTTCCTTTTCTCTGATCCTCACCCTTCTTTCTCCCATTCTGCTCTCTCCTTATTGTTTCCTGCCAAAAAATATTTTTCCTTCTTTTATCTTTCATAGGCTCTCATCAGACGTTTCACTGAGCTGATTTAACTCACTAAAACTGTAGGAAACTTCTGGAATAGTTTTAGGAAACTAGATAAGGTCATAATGTGGTCAAATGTGAAAGTGAAAATGAGCAGAGTGGAAGGGAAGAGCAAAACTGGTTCCAGGGAACCAGATATCCTTCCTAAAAATCAGACTCCCTTCCCCCTTCTCCATCTCCCCTTTCTTCTTCACCTAAGCTGCTATATCTGACACTTTTTTAACTCCTCTCTGAATTTGTTCACCAGACTACATCAATGGAAAACTAAATTGTAAAGTCAAAACTGTATTGTTTTCAGCTGAATTAGCATTTTTAGCCAAATCCTGGCAGTATCTGGATGTAGCTGGCATGTAGGAACAAGTGAAACTGCACAGCCAGAAGTAGGAGGACAAAGGAAAAAGGAAAGAGAGAGGAGAAACAAGAAACTTTGCTGTTGGCAGCAGCAAGCCATTAGATTGACTCATGGAAGCACAGCATTATTTTGCCTGCTTCAGGGGTAAGTGGCTCATGCACTGAATCTTACTTTCTGTATCATCTGGACATCAACAAAACATATTGCATAAACATCTAAGTAGGATAAACATATGTAACATGGGTGGCTCTTCCTTAAGATCACTCACAACTAATTTGAAGTGATTATTCCTCATTGTTTTTCTTCTGAATTTGCTATAACTGTGGGTGGGATTTGCCTTAATTTACATGCCCATGGTGTAGGTGCCTACGTGTAGTAATGAGATTAGTTCAGTCAGCTAATCATAGGTATCTAGTACAGTTTGAGATATAGGACCTACAGAAGTCATGCCCATACACTAAGGAATTTAAAATGATACCAGAGATTTAAACAACTGAATCTCACCTGCTACATTCTGATTTGAATACTTTCCTGAAGAGTATAAATCTGGTCCTGGATCCTCATTTTAGAAATTCCTGTTTTATAGGCTCTTCCAAGTCTTCAATTTCTCATAAACAGAACTGAATTAAGGAGCAAAGAGTGGGAAAGAGACGCCAGATAGCCCTGGTTCTTTAATATGCAAATATGCTGTGTGCCAAGTCATAACTCAAAATCCGGTTCATCGTACTGATTCAGATCTTGATCCTACAAACACACTTTAGTATATTAATGTGCAACATGAGCAGTGTTGCTTGAAGCTAATAATGTGTGTAAAATGTTGCAAAATTGAGATCTTGGGTAATAGGTACTACCATCTGGGAATCTGTCCTGTTCAAATCTGAATTAGGATAAGCGAAGTATTGTATTGAACTGTTGCTCTAAAAAAGCCACATATACATCATGTTAAATGATAAGGTCAAAGTTCTTTGTGATATACTAAAATTTTACTCCTCTTAGCATTGAGTGTCAGTGGAAATTCCATGAGACAAAAAGTTACCTATTCTATGTCCTGCTATAGATTTTCATTTCATATGTTCCATAATTATGTGAAGTAAGCTTAAAAGCTAATATGTTCTCAAATTTTCTCCATATTTTAAAAGGCATGAATCAGTTTCTTAATAAGTTAGACACCCACTCATGAGCTGGTTTGTCAGGATAATCTGATATTCTTTGTAAAACATCGTTTTTGTGAAGATGAATAATAATCTCTCTTCCTACTCTGATACTTAAATTCTTCCTTATTTCTGTAACTAGACAGTCTTTTAACATTCTAATTGTTTGCATGAATGTTCCTTTGAAATGTTGTCTCTTTATTGAGACTCATACTCTGTCATGAAATTGCTACTTCAAGACTATATATTGCTATTAATGATATGTTACAAAGGTCCTGATTCTATCAGGAATCCCTCATGGAGTTTATATAGTCACAAATGTTCTACATTATTTAATTACATTTTTCTCAAAGTTATTATGCGAGGTATTTACAAGCACAGATGTTATCTTTTCCAAGTATACACTTTGGGCTAAATCTTCCATTGGGGCCAAATCAACTGAAAAATTATTACATGGTGTGAAAGGAAACATTTCCAAAGCCCTAAATTATCTGAACATCAACAGAATTGAATGTTGTATACACAAATGGTTCCAATGAAAACGTAGAGGCATTTTTTATTATCAGACACAGTTACATTTAGCTGTATGAACTTCTCTAAGATGATGTAGTTGTACTGTTGGAACAGAGCCATATCTAATGTTACAAATGAACTCCAGGTGTTAGAAGAAAAATTCATCTCAGGAATTTACCCATAAATATTAGAAACAAGATGACGTGGATAATTTCCTCTGTTACTTTGACAGTTGTTTAGATCTGTCTGTTCTGGAAGCCTGTGTTTTTCATTCTTGCCACCACAAAGGATATATTCTCAAGGGTGCACAAGGAATTACCAGCCAAAAACTAGGCAAAATTAATTTGTTAGGTCAGTGTTCCATACTGAGAATTAAGAGAAAAATGTGTGGACCTAATGTATAGGACCCTTTACAGAAGAGATCAGCTACTACAAAGAGCCTACTCACTGCAAAATTACTTGGAGAAAAAAATTGCAAACATAAGCCAAAACCACAATCAGTCTCACCTATTATTTTAACATACTTATGATCTGGGGAAATGGACTCTTTCCTTCTTTTTGTACAACTGTGGTGGGCGTTCTGGTAAACAAGATGCAATATTTGCAGAATAAAATGAAGCAAATCAAGTCTCGTTTTAGCAATGTACAAGTGGGTGGGAGGTGACAAAATAAATATTAATTGATCGTCAGCTGCTCCATATGGCACATGGTATTACAAAAATAGCCACCCTGTAGCAATAACAGCCTCAAATCTACACTGTAGCTCCAGTCCATAATGATTATTACATACAGTAGGCAGAAAAATCATATAGTATTCAGCTTATTGTGTGTGTATACATATAAGGCATGCTGTCACAGAAACAGACTGTCATGGCAGTTATAATTTATTGCAAGTCTTAGTACCCTTACAAGCAACTGAACCTTTCAAAAAAACAGGCAAAATGTTGCAGTATATAAACAGTCACTGTTCTATCATCAAACCTATGAGTTACTTCCAGAGGAAGAAACCAACACCCTCATTCACATCTTGAGAGGACAAAATACTCTATGTACTGTGAAATAGTCTTATGTTTTATTCTTTGCTGGCTGAAACTTTTCATATCAATCTCCTGCTATTGGAAATAGAGCTGGTCAAAGACATCAGTACCTAAAATCAACGTCTCATATTTTAGGCTGTCAGTCACTGGGATAGAATCTAGAATCCTGCATTATGAAGTAAACTCCATCTGTATTGTATTGGGAGAGTAAGGTGGTAGCTAATAAAAGCCTTAGAGAGAAATTAGTCCAAAGCCAAAGTCCAAAACTGTATCCAAAACATTTCTCACATGAAAACCTCTCTGTTTACTAAATACCTTCCTATTTCATAGAATTTCCAAGGAAACTTAGAGTTATGCTTCTGAACATGCTCTGAGCTGTCCCAATTTAAAACCTGTCATTATGATGCAGCAATGGGGTGTTGAATATTGCCTAACTTGTGCCTTGATTTTAGGCACCTAATGAAGATAATTGTTACAGGAACTTTTTACCTTCCTCGTGCAGTCAGCCTAATGGCTTCCCTTTAAAGCTTCCAGAAGGAGGTTCCATTTTCCTAACTTAGGTTTCTAAAAGTAGGTGGTTTGGCTACTTTGAGGGAAAAACATGGGAACTGTAACATTTTGTGGAACCTGATCCTGCCAATTTTCATTAGACGTTCTCAGCATAAGCAACATGCAAGTCATTTGTGTCGAAAAGCTGCTGATTCAGACCCTAAATTTAGCTTTCAACAGGTTGCCCAGATGTCATACTCCTGTTCTGCCAATGGCTGTTACCTAAATATAGTGTTATCTGAGATATCTGTGGGTTTTCAAGACATCCACATAAGGCTGCCATGTTTCTTGAGGACCTATGGAGGAATCTGAATCTTTCTGAGGTGAGAACTGAAGGTTACCTTACATCAATCTAAGGTCTAAGAGGTTGCCTTAGGTTATCTCAAAATGAACTAGATGCCTAAACTGAGGCTACTGTATCAAACTGTAGATCTCCATTGACTTGGGCACCTGATTTACATGTAGACACCTAAATCTGAACATCTTAATATGACAGGTTAATCTCTCTTTAGATTCTGAAGCAAAGCAAAGAAATAATAAGTTTGTTTTCAAATTCAGATAACATCCATAAGTCCAATTCAAGATTCTTGTAAGCTAAATGAAAGCTTTCTTTATGGTTTAATTATGTACTGAGGTGCAGTTTATGGTCCTTTCTAATTAGAGCTATGGATTTTTACATAATGTTATTATTTTATTTGCCTGTAAAGGTGATGCAGTGTAGCAGTGTTTATGGATGGGGTACATATAGAACTTTAATGCACATACTTGTGATTGCAGATTTGATCTAAAATATCATCTCTATCTAAGACCACTCTTCAAAAATCTTCCACATGCATGCCAGTCACTATCAATAGATGAGTCTAAACAAAAATAATGAGGGAAATATTATAGAAAAGGTAAAAGGAATTCAGTTGCAGACATGAGTATCATTGACAGAACTATTTAAAAAGCTAGAAATATTTATGACTTTTGTTGGGTAGTTGTTCACAAGGCTGAAAAAATTATATCCCATGAACATCACTGGAATTTATTGAGGCTTAACTATACTTGGCCTTAATACCACACAGGCTGTGTGAATTCATTAAGAAAACAATGCAAAAGAAGCTGGACAGTCATAGATTATAATTCTATGTGGGGAAACTTCCTCTAAAATATATGGCCCTGGCACATTCTTCCTGCTTTTGTCATCTTCATAGGGGCTTTCTATCAAAACGGTTAGGATTTCAATTTACCATACTTTCCCTAACTCAGCTTTTGTACTGCCCTTTGAGAGACATGAATCCATCATGACCTATATAAACACATTTTCTGTCTTTTTCTCAAGGTTACCTCCACAAAAATTTGGTGAGAACTTGGCTGTGGCAATGTATTGTCCATTGAAGATAAAGAAATATTTTCCTTATTTTATGGGAATTGACGAATTTCCTTTCCTCTGACTTTAATAGTTTTCTAAGGAGAAACATCTTTCCTGACATAGACTTTAACTGTTGTTCCCCTAAGCAGAAAGATCAACATCAACATTGAAAACAGCGTTAAAGCACTCTAGTGCAATGTTTAATGTGTTAGGCATTCCACTCCTGTTTTCCACTAAAATTAATTAGAATTTGGCAATGTTTCTTAGATTAGGAGAATGTAGAACACTTTTCACATCTTGCTTTTGAACACTTTTGTTATTCTTCCACTTCCATATTCTGCTTTAAATTATGTGAACCAAATCCTGGTTGTATGCTCAAATACCCCTGTCAAAATCTCCCTTTGACAATAATAAAATCTAACTGCATTTACCAGAGTAAAATATCAGGACTGGAGTCAAAACAGCAGAATTCACATGTAGAACTCCAGATGTGCACCTTCTCAGAGAACTCACTCCTAATCTTCTTCTCGTGGTCATGAGCATTTACAAGATTTTATCACTAATAATTTCTACAGTTGTAGTACAATGGTGAGGAAGGGGTGAGGAAGGCTCATACTTTATGGAAAATAATTTTGTTTCCCTATATTCCTGAGAATTCTTGTCAAATAATTAGGCCTGTGTTGACACAAGGAATACTCCTAAGCAATTATGAACCAGCAGGAAATTCCTGTCTCATTGGTAGACCTCTGTGACAAACATGAGACTGCTATAGTTTCAACAACATCAACATCTGCTTCTAAAGACTCTGCCCATCTTGCATGGAGTTGCATTACTCTAGCACTTGTCTTTCCCAGTTCACTCTTATTTATCTGAGTATTTGATTTAGAAATCACAGCTGTCATTTTAAATTGAAAGGTCTGCATTTCAGTAATAAATGGTAAAATAGAACAAATATACACAATATGCACTCCGGCGCTACAGTCAATATCATAAGCATCTGTAATTTAAACATAATCAAGTGTTTCTTTTGTAGTCTTTGTGTTATAAAGCCTAAAATCAATTTTATCCATGAATGAGACAGTGAAGAATTTCATCTGAACCATTTCAGAGATGCTTTTTTGAGGTTTGTTTTTTTTTTTTTTAATTAGTTTAATTAAAATCTCTCTCTAGACTCAACACTTCCTGCAAGAACTTTCTTTGCCATGGATAACTATGTACCCATACTTTTACCATGCAATAAGGTACTTGAATTTGCATGTTCCATTGAACTTCATTTCTTTGTATTGCTCAGTTGTATGACCAGTTTTCTGGCTGGAGTCACATGGAGCTTTTTGGTTACAGAAGACTTTTAGACCTATATGTGGAGGTTTTCACCCCACAAATGTCAGAGTTAGTAAAATAGGAAGGTATTTGATAACAGTGATATGTATTCTGTTTTTTTCATTCACTATCCAGCTTTTCAGACTGAAGTCATACAGAAATTCTGTTCATGCAGTTATGTTGTACACGTGTATGTGTACCACACTTTCAACTGTGTTGTCCCCCAAAAAATTTTAATCCAATTCTAGCTTCAACAAAAAGAGGTTGAAAAAGTTTTTTAAAAAATGTATTGGTTACGTGTTTTGTGAAAGCAGCAAATGAAAAGAGGAGGGGGAATCTACAACTGCCCTGACAGAGAAGCTGAGGCATGCAGAAATACCTTACTCACGAGTTTACACCTTAGGATACATTTCAGTTAACCTTTGATTCACCCTGGCGCATACCCCTGGAATTCTGATTCCCTGGTCATTCACGATGCAAGCTCTTTGGGATGTGTAACAAGATTTCATCTGTGTGATTAACAGAAGGAAGAAAGGACACAGCCCTGATAGAGACAGATGAGGAACCCAGGTCTGCAATCTTGGAAGACCTCCTAGCTGCTGGACCAGATGCCATCTAGACACAGCCAGAGACACCTTGTAAATACTTCAGCTGAAAATGAAAACTTCTGTCAGAAACTGCAATCAACCACAAGACACAGAACTGTAGGGAATAGGCTTCTCTGTTTCTAATGTCCATGGAAAAGAAAATTGCCTGTAGTTTAGTATTTTTTCTTTTACAGAAACATAGGGTGTTTCTCTCTTTTCTGTTCAGGCCTTTGTCACAGGAAAGGAGCAACTTCACTTGAAATACATTGAAAGCATTTTTATGTTATGATTATGTCTTTGCTAAAAATGTGGCTCAGTGCTACACCTTTTGTGTGAATCTTTTATCTCTCTCAAATATCCAGTCCTTAAAACAGTCCCTGTTTTTTGCTGTTTGTAGCAATAAGCTTTAGCAAGTATCCCCTCAAAGTTTTATCTCTAACATTTGTATAATGTGAGGAAAGATTTTCATTTTCTCCAGGATCCTTTGTTTTTACCTCTTTAAAGAAATACCAGGTTTCTATCTCTGTGCTAAAATTGTTAGGTCAGTTAAGGAGCTTGATTGTTAACGTCATTGTTATACAAAACAAAGGCAGCTGGTTTTCTCTGTAGCAGATATAACAAAAGATAATATCTGTAATGTCTAGAGACTCTGTGATAACAATATAAAACCAAACTAACTCCATCTATGTTCTCTATATTCTTTAGATCATACACAAAACATTTTGATTTTTTTTATTTCCTGGGCTTTGTGTATTTATTTCGATTATAGCTAAATCATTTTCTAACAAACTGATATTCTATTTAGTACTTTGCGTGAACCCCATCAAAGCAGTATTTCTATGTTTCACAAACATTAGTCCATTTATTATTACAAAGTCCCATGGAGACAAGGAAGTATCATCTCCATTTCTACAGATGTGGCCAAAGACCACACAGTTAAGACTGCGTCAGACCCTGGAACTGAACCAAAGGCTCTGAGTCTCAGCCCAATGTCTTCCTGGTAAGACTATCCATACAAATTTCCTTGCAGACTGTGTTTTTAGCTGCCATTTCAAGCAACACTCTACAGTATGAAGTGATGATTATGTAACCTTATTTACAGCTCATCAAGAGTTTCCACAACTTGAAACACAGAACAACATTTTCTTTAGTCTGAAGAAAGTCAGTCAGATGTTTTCATCTTTACTTAGAGGTTAAGTCCAAGAAATGTGATATTAATGCAATATAGCTGATTTTCTGGAGTGTGTATAGCACAATGACTTCTAATAGAAAGAGGAGAGAGTATTTTAATGGCTGTACTCTTTGGTATAGTCACCAGTGTTCTTACTTTTGAAAATCTTTCATACCTATTTTCGTGTGGTTGCCAGGTTCTTAAGAAAAGGTCTTTATTAATTAAAAGAAATGTAAGAAATCTCACCTGTAGTAAAGTCTTTTGTTATTAATGTTTATAAATACGTAAAGGGTGAGTGTAACAAGAATGGAGCGAGGCTCTTCTTGGTGACAACCAAGGACAGGACAAGGAGCAATGGGTACAAACTGGAACACAGGAGGTTCCACTTAAATATGAGAAGAAACTTCTTCACAGTGAGGGTTCCAGAGCACTAGAACAGGCGGCCCAGAGAGGTTGTGGAGTCTTCTTCTCTGGAGACATTCAAAACCCACCTGGACACATTATTGTGTAACCTCATCTAGGTATTCCTGCTCCAGCAGGGGGATTGGACTAAATGATCTTTCGAGGTCCCTTCTAACCCCTAACATTCTGTGATTCTGTAATTTTCTTCTGTATATAAAGTTCACAGTTTTTTTTAAAATTGAATAATTACATTTTTATCTATTAGGATTTTGCCAGCTTTTAGATACCTAGTATTAGATGTTTAAGTCTGAGTAAATTAATAATAACCCCTTTTAGTCAATGGAGAAGAATCAGCAGTAGATTGTTCATCTGACCCACCTTGGAATGAAATTTATTCTGGAAATGGCTGTATATTTCTACTGAACATATAGAGATATTTTGGAAGACTCAGATTTTGGCATCTAACTTTTGGATACCTAAACTAGGACAGATTAATTCTATCACTACCAGTAAAAATAAATATGTCTGATCTGACAGCAAAATCCTCATATTTTTCCACTTCACTGGTATTTTGCAGAGCAATATGTATCTTGATACACAATAGAAATACTGGTTTTGAACTGTAGTGCTTGGCAGCACAAAAGCAGTTTATTTTAGAGGAAAATTAGAGATAGTTTTTAGATATTTCAACTTTTTTTGTACATTACCTATAATGCTTTAAGTATTTACTCTGTAAACTGAGAACTAACATTCTTTTTATTCTACCCAAAAGGTCATAACACTTCACAAGAAAGATGGTCCTCCAAACTACATCTGTCATATAATGTATATAACTTCACAGTTCACATGTCTTTTCAACAAAAATAAAAAGAGGAACTCTTTAAAGAATGCACTTTCAGAGCAACACCAGGTTTCATTATCTTCCTGTGAGAATAAGACACACTTTGTATTTAATGACTTGGGTCCTTCTGTCAGGTAGTACTGAAAAAAATGCTTTCCATGGTGAGCAGCTAAAACCATGGGGACACTTCACTGTGTAAAGATGCAAGATACACAGATGCAAGTCATCCAAGGAGATATGGCTTATACCTCAAATTTAGTCTGGAACCCCATGAATTTGTCAGTAATTCCTGATAGCAAATGATTTTTAGAACATGATCAATAGGACTGGTGTTGTACTATAGTTTAGAGTTATTCTAAGAGATGATCAGAATGTTACCAAGGTAATTTATAAATACATATTATTTGCAAAGCAATATACCAGTAAGAAACCCAGATTTAGTAACTGCTTTCAGAAACAGTAGTAATCAGAGATGTTATTAAATCATATCAACAAAACTGTTAACAGTAATCTGACCACAGCCTAAGCTCAGGAAGCATGTACATTAGGATGCAACCTGGAAACTCAGTCCCATCTGGCTGTTTCTGGGCATTGCCACAGGAATAAACAAATATCTATGATAATCCCTTGAGTAGTACATCTTCAGTAGCGTAGAGCAGTCAGTATGTTGGGCTCCCAAGACTGAATAGTATAAACAGAAAGCATCAGTCAGTTGTCAGTCTCATTTTTCTTACCTCATTTTGGGCCTGTGCAGATATTGCAATACTGTAGTGGGAGGAACAAGAAGGAAAAACATAAAGAGGATAGTTTTCTCTCTTGAAGGCAAATCTGAGTATAATGGCTCCCATGAAAAATATGTCCACTATTCACAGGCATTATATGAAGCTGTGGCAAGTATTTCACCTTGGCACTTTCTACTGTAAAACTGATTTGTTCTTACTTTCCTGTATGTGGAGATAATGATGCCTTTCAGCTACTAAAGGAAAATATTTATTTGGGGACAAAATTCTGACCAAAATATTGAATGGTCAGCTGGTTGATGGGTGTTTTCTATACTAAACTACTGCTGGGATATCACATGCCCTATCAGTAATACATCTAGTATTACCTTACCTCAGTATTTAGATATACTGCATTTACTGTTTGATCACCTTCTAAGATATTATTTTATAGAAAGTCTGAATTGTATTTTCAGGCTTTCCATATACTTAATACACAATTATGCCTGTGTTCAACACTTGGAAGCTGGTTTAGTTTAGTATCTTATTTAATTACCCCTTTGACTTTTTTTCCCTATGAATAACCAGCTCTTAGAAATGAGTAAACAATCTATTTCTCAGATGTAATTAAAAATAATATTGTATCTGATAAAAGCCAGCTTCTTCCAGCTATCACCTTTCCTACAAATGCTATGAGCATACACCTCTAAACTGATTTTATAAATTATATTCTTACTTGCGTTATGCTTTCTGGGTGTCACCACCAAGTAAATTACTGAACAAGTTCATTAAATTGTGATTGGGTTACTGATTCTTACTCTCTTGGATAAAGATTTCTGAGTAGGTTTACCAAACACTGAACTTTTTATTTTTAAATTATATTCTAAAAAAGACATATTAGAATAAATTCTGAAAAGCATATTGACTACAAAAAAAAAAAAAAAAAAAAGAAAAAAAAAAGTTTAATTGACTGCTTTAAATCTGTGGTATTTTTCGAATGTCTAAATACACAGAATCTGCCCTGGTGTACCTGCCACCTTTTTAATGTAAAAGATATTAATTCATGAAATCTCTAAACCCACATATGTAAGGAGCTTTATAGATCTGTTCCATTCTGGACCCACACAACTTGAAGGCACTTCAGCCCTATGTTAAACTCTTTTATCTCTTTGCAAGAACTGTCATGAGACAAGGCAGAGCTCCACAAAGGAAAGTGACTGTTTAATTCCCAGGAATTTCAAGGGTTTTTAACATTCTAAATAACTTCAGGCACCTGGGCATTATTTGTTAAACCATTTGGGGATGTACTTCAACATTCTGTTGAATGAACATCTAAAGTCTGAGTTTTTGGCGGTCATTTTTTGCCACTGTGAAAGGAAAGAACGAGTAAGGTAATTCCAGTTTTAAGCAAGCCTAGTTATCTTTTAGTCAAATAAGTATAACACAGAAGGAGACTGAGTTTATAAAGTCAGTGGTCATTTAAGTGTCAAAAATTAGGTAGGATGAACTGGCTTTCATGAATGTCAAGCAATAGGGAACTACTGAATTTGGTAATCTTTTAAGTAACCCCTTCATCACTAGAAATAGGTAATTTTGTTTTGACAAAAGCAAATAATTGACTTTTTTTTTCATATATATACACAAGTCAAAGCTATCTTTTTAAGTAGGGAAACAAAGAAGCAGCAAAAATCATTTAGAAATATTCAGTTTCCATAATGCAAAAATTTAGTCAGAGCCATTTCTTTCCAGAATACTTTAAAAGGGTTTAATATCAGTACAGAATTGCTTTGAATAGGTGAACATATCATTTTCTGCTAAGTGCTCTTATTTAACACATTCACTTATCCTCCCCAGTTTCCTCATCCTACAGAGTAAGGAGTACAAGATTATTTTTTTCACAGTATAGCATACATGTAATAATTTTTCATTCACAGTTTACAAACGATATAGTTTTTTGATATAGCCAAGAACAATCTTGGCAGTTTATCTAGGAAAATCAGTTTACATGGCTCATAATAAATAATAAATAATCTTAGTTATTTTAAAATTAACTTTTCATTCTGAAAAGTTAAATTCCTGCAAACAACACACATTAAGAACATTTTTGCATGATCTATATTAATTTAAATGCTGATGAGGCAAGGACTGCAGACATACTGGAATACTAAAAAAAAAAAAAATAAAAATTAAGGTTTACAGGTTTACTGTCTCCTTAGAATAAGAAATTAAAGAATCTTTTATAAAATATTAAAAGGGTCATTATTTGGTTTAAAACACAACATTTTACTCAGCAAAGGTTTTATCTTCCAGTATCTGAATTGTGATGAAATCATTGTGGTATTGTTAACATCAATATTTATTATGCCACACTTCTAAGGAAATATCATGTAAAATTTAATAGAAAGGGGTAATTTTTCTATATGCTTATCACAGTCACAGGGTTTTAAAGGATCTCATGGACTGCTGAATCCAGTCCCTTTATGTTGCAGGTAACTCCATCAAAAAGTCAGCAGGTCTTACAAGGCAATGAATTAGATTTCCAGTTGCTCCTGCTTCTATTGCAAGGATATACTGGAATTTTGCTTACACACTGACAAAATATTTCCTAAAACTCTAGGCTAAATTTATTCACGATCAGTGGTAAATGCTTGTTCTCATTCAATACCATCCTTCAGCTGAAGATCTTCCTCTCTTCCCAGTGTTTACTGCCCCGATGTCTGTAATGTAACAATATCTCTTCACCTAACTTTAATTTTGGTAGGTTAAGTAAATGAAATTCTTTCATAAAATACAATGCTCTTAATTCTCCTGATTGTACTAAGAACCATTTTTGCATGTGTGCTTTCTTAAATTAACCTTTTTCGAACACGAGTAACCAAAAGTACACACAGGGCTCTAGATGATGTTTTATGAGTACAATGCCTTGTACCACAGTATTGAAGTTTTTAATACAAACACTTCATCTAATAACTTTAAGATTTCACTTGGCTTTTTATCAGATGCATCACTTCAGTCATATGTCTCAGATTAACCATCATAACAAATCTTTGTCTGATTTTTTTTCATTTCCAGCAGACAAACTCTCAGTTTATAGCAGAACATCTTCCTTGAATATATGTCTTAGTTCTGTGTCCAACATCAATGGATTTCATGACACTGTCACTGCTCCACTCCTCAAGGACAGTGATATTCTTATTGTCTTACATATAAGTGGTGCTACCAAATTAGCCAACAGTGAATTTCTTCAAAGTTTTCCTGTAACTTATGTATAAAATCTTACTGAAAATGTTATATAAGCTAAATCCCAAGCATAATCCTAAGAAACCCCACTGCTAACTTTCCATCTTTGTATTTCTCCTGATGGACCATTTGCTATCACTCGTTTTCTCAGCCCTTCACCAGTTTTATAGTACGTGAATTAAACCTCAGATTTTTCACCTCGAGATATGAAATCTCATGTGGCACCAATAAAATATTTTGCTGAAACCCAGATGATAAAGTTTGCTGTGTTTTCTTGTTCTGGAGAGTCAGGTGATAAAAAAAGAAAAATATTAGATTATTCTGGCATTATTCACATTTGTAAACCAATGTAGTATTTTATTTTATTTTTATTTTTCAGGTCTTTGATTACTCTTTTATTCCCAATGTAATCTAAATCTTACATAGGACAGTCCAGTGAGATTGCCTGGATTGCTTTTCCCGACTTTTAAAATACTTACAATTCTTCAGGCATATGATAATATTCCAGATTTTAAAATAAGTATATTAAAACTGCTTTTGATTTCAAATGCCCTTTTTTTTTTTTTTTTTTTTCTTTTTTTTTTTTCCCCGGAATAGTCAGTAAGATGTTAGTGCATTGCATGTTTTCAGTTTTATTTCTGTGGTAGAAGTGGTAGTTTTGATTTCTACACATTTACTCCTCTTAACAATCCTGCCTTTGTCTTCACATTTAACATCAATTCCTTTATGAGAACTGGGTCATATTTGAGGTAGGAGTAAATGGGCACTGATTTCCAGGTTATATAGTGTGTGTCAGATTCAAGTAACCAAATTGATAGGAAAAAGAAAATCACACAAGTGAAAAGTGGAGAATCCTGAAGGATTTAGGGCAGTGACCTGAGAGAGAACATGAGGGAAGAACAAAACCAGTAGGAAGGAATGCATGAAGAAACATGCCTATAGGAAAGATGAAAATTGTTCAGCTGATATAAAGACAAACATAAATTTGATTGGCTGATATGAAGAGAGATTTTCAGATGTTAAAAAAAATCTTGCAAAGACCTATTTCTGGACTTGATCTTGGTTATAGCTAATAGCCTTTTACTGATGAGTACTTACTTTAGGTGAGAAACTTCAAAAGGAAATAGCAGAAATAGCATCAAAGAAACTACTCTGAAAGTAAAGATAATATCTCTGTTAGCACCTAGCAACAATAACAGGGGAAAATTACTTTCAGATTTTATTTTCTTTAATACTTAACAATGTTTGGCACACTGTATCCTCTGAATAACAGCTTGAAAAATTATTTGTTTTCAATATTTATCCTGAGATATTTTTATTTCAGAAATTGAATGATTATTGTACACTGCAGGTATTATGCTTGCTTGCTTGGTTTTTTTCTTTGCTTCGTAATAATATTGTGCTTCAAGCATTAGAAAGTGTATTTTGTACAGTATGTGCTTCCTTGTAGATTATCTGTCACATGACGTTTTAACTAAGTGTCATACAATGGCCATTCAGCTTTGTAGATTTTCAGAGAGGATGTTTGTAGCTGAGCTAGTTCCCTACAGGGAATACAGAGTGCATTTTTGAGATGCATTTTCCTGCCACATTTCAGATAGGTTATTTTTTAGGATGAAACAGATTTTTTCATACCTTCTTATTGCCTATACAGCCTATAGGGGTAATTTAGTCCCATATTTTCAACACACCTGTTTATGTATGTATGCACAGGCATTTTGTGTGAACTAGATGTCTGATCTTCCATTATAGTAAACGGAGTTTTTCCCAGGAAGTTCAGTGCAGCCTCAACATTGTTGAGCTGACAAAATCTACATGTTTACTTTAGGATGAACTTAATAACTTCTGCTTTATGCTGAGTTGCAAGCTGTTTGCAATCTGGAGCAGAAGCTCTCCCTGAATCACAGAATCACAGAATGTTAGGGATTGGAAGGGACCTTGAAAGACCATCTAGTCCAATCACCACCACCAGATCAGGAACACATAGATTAGGTTACACAGGAATGTCTCCAGAGAAGGAGACTCCACAGCCTCCCTGGGCAGCCTGTTCCAGTGCTCTGGCACCCTCACTGAGAAGAAATTTCTTCTTAATTTTAAGTGGAATCTGCTGTGTTCTGGTTTGTACCCATTGCCCCTTGTCCTATCATTGGTTGTCACTGAGAAGAGCCTGGCTCCATCCTCGTGACACTCACCCTTTATATATTTGTAAACATTAATGAGGTCACCCCTCAGTCTCCTCTTCTCCAAGCTAAAGAGACCCAGCTCCCTCAGCCTTTCCTCATAAGGGAGATGCTTCACTCCCTTAATCCTCTGTTGCCCTGCGCTGGACTCTCTCCAGCAGTTCCCTGTCCTTCTGGAACTGAGGGGCCCAGAACTGGACACAATATTCCAGATATGGTCTCACCAGGGCGGAGTAGAGGGGAAAGAGAACCTCTCCCGACCTACTAATGCAAAGTAGTCTAGTGCAGGGCAACAAAGATGATTAAGGGGGTGGAACATCTCCCTTATGAGGAAAGGCTGAGGGAGCTGGGTCTCTTTAGCTTGGAGAAGAGGAGACTGAGGGGTGACCTCATTAATGTTTACAAATATATAAAGGGTGAGTGTCACGAGGATGGAGCCAGGCTCTTCTCAGTGACAACCAATGATAGGACAAGGGGCAATGGGTACAAACCAGAACACAGCAGCTTCCACTTAAATTTGAGAAGGAACTTCTTCTCAGTGAGGGTAACAGAAAACTGGAACAGGCTGCCCAGGGAGGTTGTGGAGTCTCCTACTCTGAAGACATTCAAACCCCACCTGGACGTCTTCCTGTGTAACCTCTTAGGTGTTCCTGCTTTGGCAGGGGGATTGGACTAGATGAACTTTCGAGGTCCCTTCTAATCCCTAACATTCTGTGATTCTCTGATTCTGTGAAGTAGGCTGCCACTGAGTAGGAGAACTGGAAGGGATCATATGACTTCAGTGAAGTGCTAAGATTGGGATGTTGTGAGACCTATGTACATTTTGGAGAGTTGATAAAGGGTATGGGGACTCTTAGTGGGAGAAAGAAGCTGTAAAGTGTCAGCAGATGTTGGGGTATGTGAGAGTAGAAGTGTGGCATTACAATGGGAAAGCACAGATCCTGTCATATATGTGCTTCTAGAGGACTCCAGAGCACTAGGAACATTCATGTCCTTCAGGTTATCTTTCCTCAAAACCCCTTTCAGTGGCTCACTGTAGGTATTGAAATGACTACCTGTCTTGGTACTGGAGGACTACTTCATCGCATACACACTTTAAAAAGCAATTTCTTTTCTCTTCTGTCTCTTTCCATGCTACACCTATGTTAGATACTCAGACAAGAAAGAAGCAATTATGCCCAGTGCACTTCATAAACAAATAATGGAAAATAATTTCTTTTTAGTTAAATAAACTTTAAAAAAAGGCCTGAAAAATGGTGCCTTCTACTTGAAAGGTTACCTCTTGTAGTAGTATTTGTCACCCTGTTTGCCCAACTTCTCCCTCAGAACTGAAGCAAAAGAGCTAAAAGTCAGCTATTAATTTTTATGGTGATAGGCAAATATGCTCTGGCAGCAAAGACCTGGGAGGATAGTGGAATTTTGGGCAGCACAGCTGATCTCCAGCTCCTCAGACATATAGAGCAAGCAATCTTAATTTTTATTTTAGTATTTTCCCTTCTGCACAGCTATGACCAGGCTCTAAGGAGTGAAGCAAAAAGGAACACAAAAAATTCAGGATCAGTTTCTGGAATTGCTTTTTATTGTTGTTGTTGTTTTTTTTTTTTTCTTCAGAAAAAAAAAAAATATTTCAATAGAGCATAATCTCCTCATGTATTTGACTCTCAGATTACCAATAATAATTAAAAAAAAAAATAAACAGTAGTGTGGGTTATTTATGTCTCATTATCAGAGGGCTTTATTTATTTGAGATTTATTTATTTGGGATTGATTTATTCAAGAGCTTTCTTTCCCACCTAGTGTTCTTACTTCTACTCTCCACAGCACAGATGCCTCATATAAATCCCTTTTTAAGTACACTTTAGCCTGCTGTAATCCAGTAACTCTCAATCTCTGATTTTGTCTGGGTTCCTGAACAAGGTGTCGTCAAGCACTGATTCTTTGAAAAAGAGCTAGGCTATCTTAGCTTAAAGGTATATGCACAGACAAATATAAAGTTAAAATCCAAAGTATAAGTACATAACACTGAACTCTTCTAGAAACAGCAGCCAAAGCATCTTTACAAGAATATAAATGGAATATAAATGAAAACTCCAAGATTATTTGGGGTTTTTTTGTTTTGTTTTTGTAGTTGTTTTTGTTTGTTTGTTTTTTGTTTTGTTTTGTTTTCCAGTACAGGAAGCACCCCACTAGGACAAAATTATTTAGTAATAGTCAAACAAATTCTCATCAAAGGCCACGGATTTTTAAGATATATAGGGGTTAAATAAAGGTTGCATTAATACAAAGGATGAATTAATACAAAAATAGATAGATGATATGGTATATGATATATGAGAGATACTGAAGATGAAACAGGGTCTAGGAAGATAAGATTACTAAAATATATTTTGTATTTATGATTTAACTATATTGCATACTTATAAGATTATGAAATTATTTCATTTAGTTTAGGTCTAAGTACATTAATTCTTTCTTGAGAGATTAGAAAGTCTTCTTGAAATAAGTATGAAACACAGCATGTTCATGCTGAAAATAATTTCATGGTATAGAAAAATAACTACAGAGCTCCTAGAACCAGTTCCTCAAAGATCATGACACACCAATTTATCAGTTCCTTGAGAACTGAGGAAAAAGAATGAAAAAAATAAAATGTATACATTTTGATACTTTCTGGTATCAGAGAATCGCATTCTAAAAGACAAGTCAAATACACTTTGGGTAAGGCTAAGAAGTGCGAATAAAAGCTGCCCTAATACGCTCAACATAAAGACAAGTCATGTCTGCTCCTGTTCGGTGCTCTCTTGGGCCACAGCATATTGCCAGAATAGATACTTTTTTTAAAAAAGTAGTAAATTGTCAAAAAAAACATTAATAAAGAATAGCTAAGTGTACACAGTACATAAATGACAGGTAGACAACTCTCCAACCTTGTGGATATTTACAGAACATTTTATTTGGAAAACTAATAATACTTTACCAGACTGTATAAAGATGTAAAAAATAAAACAGGGAAATATACAGTGGAGGAAGCTTATAACAGCTCAAATTCTGCAAGACCCACATGGGCTATAAGGATGTTTCCCCCAAGGAAAACTATTGCTCACCTTTATGTTTAGCTAATGGAAGTTTTTTCCCTGATAGGAAAGGAAAGTTGTCTTCAATTTACTTTAATACATACAATTCCCTTGATCTCTAATGTTTCAAGAAAGAGCAATTGTACCTGTTTCAGAAAGTAAATTAGTCACAACAATTTATATGTATAATCATCCTTTAGTGCATTTCAGAACAACATTGCCATTTTTGGTTTGGTGTGTCTGTACTGTTCCCTGTCCTTCATGTTAAGCTGCACCACAGAAAGCATGTAACAAGGAACTGACCCCAAAAATATTTCATATTGGTTACTTGCTGTTCAGCAGTTGGTTTACTTGGTAGATCGCTGTTTGGATGCTGATTAGAAAATGCATATCCTGCTCGGTATACTGTTGTTTTTTCATCTAGGAATACATTCCAAGTTAACCTCTTTCAGTTTTACTGCATTTACAAGCATTTTTTGATGTTAAAAGATAATCAGATGATCGACAATGGGTGTTACCTTCCACAGTAATATATAGCTAGTGTATTCTAGATTTTTTTTTTACACTTCTAAAGACATATGACTAAAACAGTGGAATGGAATGGAATGGAATGGAATGGAATGGAATGGAATGGAATGGAATGGAATAGCATAGCATAGCATAGCATAGCATAACATAGCATAGCATAGCATAGCATAGCATAGCATAGAATAGTTCCAGTTGGAAGTGACCTACAATGATCATCCAGTCCAACTGCCTGTCCACTTCATAGCTGACCAAAACTTAGAGCATGTTATTAAGAGTATTGTCCAAATGTCTCTTAAACACTGACAGGCTTGGGACATTGACCACCTCTCTAGGAAGCCTGTTCCAGTGTTTGACTAACCTCTTGGTAAAGAAATGCTTCCTAAACCTGCCCTGATACAGCTTTGAATCATTCCCACATGTCCTATCACTGGATACCAGGGAGAAGAGATCAGCACCTCCCTCTCCATTTCCCCTTCTCAGGAAGCTGTAGAGATCAGTGAAGTCGCCCCTGAGCCTCCTTTTCTCCAAACTAGACAAACCCAAAGCCCTTAGCCACTATTAAAACAGCCTGAGGATATTTTGGAGAAAACCACAAGCTTTCACATTCTTGTCACCCCATGTTCAAAGCTGAATAACCAAATCACTTGATTTTAGTTGACGTAAATAGTTGCTTAAATATTAAAATAGTTGAGGTGTTCTGTTTGTTTGTTTGGTTGGTTGGTTTTTTATGTTTTCACTCTTCCTCTGGTTGGAGTGATCATAAGCATCTTCTCTAATGATCAGTTAGAAGTCAATGTAAATTACAATATACTTCAATGTAACTGGGTAATTCAAGCTTGCAATAGACCCGGAAAGTTCATAAACAATAATGTATTTTGTGAAAGGGACAGAAACCCCCTCAGATTTTCAGTCTTTCTCATTCTCTCCTTTTGTTAGTTCATGTTGTGGTTTAACCCGAGCTAGAAATATAACCACGACAGCTGCTCACTCGCTCCCCCCAACACACTCCTGAACAGGGGAGAGAATTGAAAGGGAAGGGAGAAGTTTGTGGATTGAGAAAAACACAGTTTAATAAAATAAAAAAAAAATAACACTACTATACTACTTCTAACATGTATAAAATGGAAATAGAATATAAATTATTCAATGCAGTTCCTCATGAGCTCCATCCACACCAAGCAGTCAATCCCAGGAAGGAGTGCCCTGGTACTGAACAGTGGATCCCAGAGAGAGAAGAGAGAAAAAGGCAGAATGGCCCAGAGGCCTCTGCAAATGGCATGATGGCAAAAGGTGGAACTAAAGAAACTCCCAAACATAACTCCTCCAAACAGCTCTGTCCCATTTGCAAGACTGCAAACTTAGCCAGAAGATCCTGACTCTCCTTAAATATGAATCACGACACTTAATAGCATACAATATTCATATTGATCAGTCTGCATGTCAGTTAAGCTCTTCTCCATCTACGCCCTCCTTCCCAGTTCCCTCACACCTGTGGGCAAAGCTCAGAGGCCTTGGCTCTCAGGCCAGAACAATTAAAAACATTAACTCTGTGCTAGGGTGTTATCTTCTTGTTCTCAATCTAAATCTAAACAATGACTGTGCTAGCTATGAAAAAGAAAGGTTTCTAACTGTATGAAGAAAATTAGTTCATTTTAGTCAAACCAGCACAGTTCATTGTGTACAAACTCATATGCTCTAATGCCCTTCACTTGGTTTTATAGCATTCTCTCCATAGTGGCCCTCAGTAACTTGTATGTTTGTATGCCCATCAAAATCCCATCTGTATTCTTGGTCTTTCCAAAACTTGAGGTCTTCTTGCCTATTTTCAAAACAGTCTGTAATTTAATAGAGAAGGATTTTTTAACCTGTATAGATTTCCTGCATCCATTATTTTTCAGCTCCTTAATCTGATCCTTTTGATTTAGAAGTGCTGCTCAGGTATTCAAATCCCAGCAGAAGAGGCTGCTTTGCAGCAGTGATCTCTTTTTAAGAGAGATTCAATACCGGTCCCTAAAATTACACTACAACTTTGCCCTTTTTGGAGTGAAAGGAATCAAAACATCTGACAGCGCCTAGCCACAGCCAAGAGTAAATCATTAAAAATTAAGCACTGAGATAAGATCAAACTCTATATACCAATCATGAATAAATACCCTTCAATACAATAGGCACATTTGGAAGAATCATGATTACTTTGAAATGCTGTCAAAACATTTATGTATCCCAGTCTGATGCTAAATCTCATGTAATAAGGATTATATTTCATTAGGCACTAGATCTACATCCATTCCTCCTAGTTCTAGATATACGATTCAGGTGACTGAGCAGATAAATTATCTGAATTACATCTAGAGAGACTAGTACTCTTTGTTAAAAAGGAACACCCTTCAAAAGGGTTAAAAAGTATAAGGAATATACACATATGCACAGGTTGCATACATATAGTGCCTCCAGTGAGGTGAGCTGAATCTCTATTCTCAGTATCATGATGCACAGGGATAAAGACTTGTTTTAAAATATAGGTGAATTTTAATGTAGCTTCCAAAAATTACTCAGGCACTAAAGACTTTTAATTTAAATTGATGTGTAAATGTAAGGTATGATATTGTAAAGTGAGCAAGCCAAACACGTTTTACACTTATATATAAAAATAAAAGATATTCCAGCTCTAAAATGAAGTATTTAAATAGACATTTAATCAGGGCAGTTAACCAGTAATGACACCAATTAATCAAGAAGTGAAAGCACATTCACCTTGTAACCCCTCCCCCACACCAAACCCATTGCATTTTGAAAGAGATTGATTGTGTTTATAAAAAAGCCAACATTGTAATTTAATTAATATAAGACAATGTCAAATAGCTTGTAAAATCTGTGAGTATCAGAGTTGCAGTCCTTATTCAGAATAAAGTCTTGTACAGTCAGTAGAGATTTTGCAGAAGAAGTGCAGGATTGGGCACTACTTGAATAAATAGGAGCTACACATCTTAGAAAGATAGGAGGAGAAAACAAACAACAACAACAAAAAACACATCAAAAGCCACCATACACTTTTTTTTTCCGCAAAGAAAATAGAAAAGTAATTGACTTTAAATTGGGTTTTTTAAGTATTCTAAAAGCAGATCATACTAAACTTAGACGTGTATTTTCCAAGACACAATTTCATCCTGGCATTCATTTTTATACAGATAATCAAAAGGGGTTTTACAGCAAGGTAGGAACTTTTCTGAGCCAAATATGAGAGAGAGAAAGCTGGAATTCTACAAAAACAAAAGAAGAGTTGACTTTACTAATGAGTCAGCTGAGAAAATAGGCGTACCTATAGAAAATACAATAGCAACACTTGTCTCTGATAGAAAGCATTAAGCTATGTTAGTAAGGAATTTAATCCTTAGGTTTCAATTTATTGCTACAGTGACTGATTGGCTGATGTTATTTAATTATTTTTCTCTTCTATACAACTTAATTATATCAGAATTATGTATTTATGTGCACATATCTCTCTTGTTACAGAAACACTGTGATAACTGCTCAGCTCCTTTCTCAGTGTTTTAATTTTTTTTACAACCACTTATGATCACAGTATGATCACTGTGCAGCTCAGCTATGGCAGTGAGAACAACCAAAAAGCAGACATGTGCAGGATTCTGACAGATGCAAGTAAACAGGAAGGGTCAAGAAAGAGAAAACTACTTACATCTGTCTTACATCAGACTGACATACTGGTATGAAAGAGAAGTCTAGTGCTAGTGACCATAAAGAATGCTAAAATCCTTTTCCCACAGGTAAATTTCTCACCAGTAAATTTTGAATTCTCAGCTCATATATATAAATTGGACATAAATTACTACATTCCCTTGATGAGCCTTCCTGCTTTCACATTTAATGCCTTCTTTGCCTCTGTTTTTAACAACTATGAGGGGCCTAGAGCCCCCCAAAGTCCTGTTTCGGAAGACCATGACTGGGGGGATGATAAACTCCCAGCTGACCCTGAACTTGTTCGACATGTGCTTTTTCAGCTGGACACATATAAATCTATGGGCCCGATGGGATTTATTCCGGAGTACTGAAGAAGCTGGCTGATGTCGTCACAGGTTCTCTCTGCATTGTTTTTCAATGGCCTTGGGAGTCTGAAATGTTCCCAGTCAACTGGAAGCTGGCAAGTGTCATGTCAATTTTCAAGAAGGGTAAGAAGGAAGTCACTGGTAATTACAGGTCTCACAGTCTCACTTCAGTGCCTGGTAAAATTGTGGAGAGGGTTATTCTGGGCGTTATTGAAAACACTTGAGAGACAACACAGTCATTGGTTATAGCCACCATGGGTTCATGAGGGGAAAGTGCCACTTAAGTTAGTTTCCCTTTATGACAATGTCATCCATCCAGTTGACTAAGGGAAGCCAGTAGATGTGATGCAAAACAAAGTAAATCTTTTGATAGTGTGTCTCATAGTATCCTCTAGCTAGACAAGTCCATTGACTGATGGATCAGGCTCAAAGAGTTATAGTAAACAGAGTTATATCAGACTGGCAGCCAGTCACCAGTGGGGTTCCCCAGGGCTCTGTTCTAGGGCCAGTACTCTTTAATGTTTTTATAAATGATCTGGAAACAGGAATCAAACGTACATTAAGTAAGTTGGCTGATAATGTTAAATTAGGAGGACCTATGGACTCCCTTAGGGGTAGAGAGGCCTTACAGAGAGATATGGGTAGACTAGAGAACTAGGCAATCACCAATCACATGAAATTTAACAAGAGAAGGTGATGGATTCTCTACCTGGGATGGGGTAATCATACAAATTGAGCGACAAGAGGCTGGAGAGCATCCTATGGAAAGAGACCTGGGCATTTGGGTTGACAAGAAGTTGAATATGAGTCAACAGTGTGTCCTGGCAGCCAAAAGAGCCAACCGTGTCCTGGAGTGCATCAAGCACAGCATCACTGGCCAGTTGCAGGAGGTGATTGTCTCACTCTACACTGCACTGGTGAGGCCCCACCTTGAGAATGGTGTGCTATTTTGGGCACCTCAGTATAAGAAGGATATCAAACTATTAGAGTGTGTCTAGAGGAGGGTGACCAAGATAGTGAAAGGTCTTTAGGACAAGATTTAAGAGGAGCAGTTGAGGTCACTTGGTTTGTTCAACAAGGAGAAGAGAAGGCTGAGGGGTGACCTTATCACAGTCTACACTTTCCTCAAGGCTGGCAGCAGAGGGGGAGGTGCTGGTCTCCTCTCTCTGGTGACCAGCGATAAGACATGAGTAAATGGAATGAAGCTGAGTCAGGGGAAGTTCAGATTGGACATTAGGAAAAGGTTCTTCACTGAGGGGGTCATTGGTCACTGAAACAGGCTCCCCAGGCAAGTGGTCATGGCACCAAGTCTGTCAGAATTAAAGAATTATCTGGACAATGTTCTTAATCACATGATTTAGTTTTAGGTAGTCCTGTGAGGGAGCAGAGAGTTGGACTCGATAATCCTCAAGGGTCCCTTCCAACTTGACATACTCTATGACCTGACTTTGCACAATTTTAGATTCTAATTTTTCTGAGGAATAGAATGTGTTTCTTATTCCATACAGCTGAACAGATGCTATTGCATACTGCAAAACTAACTCTTGATTGCTAAGGATGCAGTCAGCCCTTTGGGTACAGGATGACATAGACTAAGCTCTAAAACTGTCTCTAAAAAAACTTAGAAAAGACACTGAGCAGGCAGGCTGGCTCTCTCAGCCCTTAAAACAACTGGACTGCTGCTAAATTTAAGATCATTTGAAGCCTAATAGCTCTTGGCAAGAAGCTTGACATATTCTCCAGCAATTACAGTAATTTAATTGTAGTTATCTTACAGTATGAAAGTGTAATAGGCAATTTCCTGTAATAAGCTTGATTAAGATACCTCTCATACATCTACCGTCAGAGTTTTAAGTCTGCTTTAGAAAAAGATGAATCATGCCCCATCGAACCTGTTTCTTTTCATTGCCTGTAAAGAGTGTCCAGATCATTAACTAATAGGCAAAAGACTACTTTGTAGACACATATACTTGGCCAGCTGAAGATTATCCTTCATATCTACTATACATGTTTAGACGGGAATGATTCTCAGCCTTTGAACACATATTTTGCCTTTTTCTCCATATAAGAAAGATCAGTGTTCCACTGCAACACAATTTCATGAAATATGACTTTCTCTGTTTATAGACGTATCACTTTAAGCCCCAGCCACCAGGAGGTATAAAAGCAGTCTTAAACAACAAACAAAGAAAGATAAAGGTGGGGTGTGAATCACACGGCATGCACAGGTAGTAGTAGTAGGCATCTAGTCATATCAGAAAGGATCTCTTCTGAGAATTAGGTACTTGAGCTCCTGGTTTATCCAGCATGTTTCAAAAGAGCGAATTATGGTACTAAATTAAGCACAGAACCACTAGGTAAGTCCTAAATAATTTATTTAAATAACCCAAGTCTTCAGAGGCCAGATTGTTGTTGTTGTAGTGAAGTACTAAGTCTTGTATTGTGTGACTGAAAGTCAGATCTTTCTAGTGACTTTACTTATTAGCTGAACCACAGCAAAATTCCAGTCTTGACATTAAAGAATAATATCTCTGTGTACAAATGCACCTATGCAGAAAGCTTAATGAATGCAGATTCTTATGTTCTTACAAAACCCTTCATCTCCATCTACCTATCAGTCACAGTCATCAGTTAGAGCCTATATAGCAACCAGAATGTCTTTTCGAGATTATTCTTGCGTTTTGTGTTGATACTTTTTTTTTTTTTTTTTTTTTTTTTTTTTTAGCTCTAGGAGTTGTAAACCACTAGACAGCCTTATTTAGAAATTTCCAGGTTCTTTGTTATTAAGGTCTTAAGATGAGTATCTTAAGGTGCTCTCTTTTCATTGATTTAGACTGAATGAAAGAGCTGTGTATTGAATTCTTGAAAAACATTTCCTGTATTAAACCAGCCATGAGTACAGGAAGCAGGCTTTTGTTAGAATTGTCTCAGGTTTTAATATCCTTGAGCCTGAGCTGAAACATGACTTTGTTAAAGGTCAGTTTCCTGTCCATCAAGTCATAAAGTTACCTGGAAATTCCTGAATTTCTATTTATCTTGTTTCTCACACTGTTATCAACTTTATCAGTTTTCTAACTGTTATGGTTTTGCTTCACATTTTCTTCCTGAAAAGATAATCCATTGACAAAAGTGTGGATATCTTTAATATGTGGGATGAGGGTATATGAAAGAGGCAGAGGTTGGGTTTGGTGCCTAATACCATTCGTACTTCACATTCATTATGACAAAGGCTAAAACACCGAAAGGCTAGAAATATGCATTGTTGCTGTTGAGAAAAACATAGCACACAAGAAACAGTGAAGTAAAAGAACTATGAAAGAGTTATAGGCAATAATTCAAGAGATAATATGGTTCACAGATATCCGTGTCAAATAGTATCTACTCTAGCTAATAATGCTAGTTGCTTTCTTCAGGTGTTTAACACACATGGAACCCTGTTTTCTCTATAATAATTGTTCAGTCTTCTCTAGAAACAAAATGATATAACTAAGGCCAGAAATCACTGTGGCACAGCTAGTCCAAAACTATACTGAGAACTTGTCTGCTCCAGCATGAAACTGACAGAAAATCATGAAAGAAGAAAAAAATAATCTAAAAAACCGCCATTAAACACTAATCATTTTTTGTTTCAGCAATTAAAGCTGGCCTATCAGTTCATCTGTTAGCGAAACATATTTGGGCTACTGTCATGTTTCAACCCAAGCTAGAAATACAACCACGATGGTCACTCACTCACACCCCACTTGCTCCCCAAATAGGGAGAGAATTGAAAGGAAAGGGAGAAACTTGTATTGAGATAAACACAGTTTAATAAAATAACAAAATACTAACACACTACTAGTATATATATATATATATATAAAAATAGAAATAGAATATAAAATAAAAGATACTTGAAGCAATTCCTCACAAACTCTGTCCACACCAAGGAGCCTGTCCCAGGAAACAGCACCCTGGTTCTGAACAGCTAATCGCATAGGAGGGAAAAGAGGAAAAAGGCAGAAAGGCCCAAAGCTCTCTGCAAATGGCAGGATGGCAAAAGGCCAAATTACATGTCCTGAACAGAACTCCCCTGAACAGTTTCTCTGAAAGCAAAAAGAGCATGAGAGAGCAACTGGAAGATCCCAACTCTCCTTAAATCTGAAGTATGATGCTAATAGGGTGGAATACACTTACTGATCAGTTTGGATGTCAGTCAAGCTCTGCCCCATCCATTTCCCTCTTCCTCGATGCCTCATTCCTGTGGGCAGAACGCTCAGAATGTCCCTGGCTCCCAGACCAGAACAATTAAAACCAGTAAGTCTCTTCTGGGATGTTATCTCTTGTTCTCAAACTAAGTCCAAATAATGACCATGTTAGCTGTGAAGAAGAAAGGTTTCTAACTGCATGAAGAAAATTAACTTATTTTCAGTGAAACCAGCACTCCTACCAAAGCTCTGTCAAGCTAGGACTACTTATTATTTGTGTAAATTGTAAAATCTAGGCTAAGATCTCTTTGGAGCTTGCTAAGAAGCTAAGGAAACTGATCTTTTAGAAATTAACTACCTTATTAGCTAAAATAATTCTATTGCTTGAGCTAGAAAGATTTATATTTATCACTTGAGTCCTTACAGCTGATTGTTTAAAGCATGTTTGCATCACAGATGAAAACATGAACTACAAAATAGTTGTCATAAGATATTTGAAAAAGAAGAGCAAATGAATTTACTTTAAGGGAAACATAGCATGTTTTTCCTTTGAGAAATGTTTCCTTTTACTATAGGTCACCCACACATTTCATCTCAGATATGCTTTTGCTAAAAGAAGAAAGATACCAGTTTTACTTTAGTGCCCACAAGTCTGTCTGCAGTATGGTAGAATATATTATGTAAATTATAGTAAATGTTCAAATCATTTGCTTTATATTCCCTTGTACTACAAAGAAATTTTATAGAATCAGAATTTTAAAAGTCCAAAGCAATTTCAGTCTCCAGGTTGCCTCTTAACTCTTGGTTTCTGTCTGAGTGTAGAATTCAAAGAGGACTTAATATTTTTATTGATTTTGTGATCAATGGTTCATTTGTAACAAAGATAAAAGAGGGAAGGGAAGGGAAGGGAAGGGAAGGGAAGGGAAGGGAAGGGAAGGGAAGGGAAGGGAAGGGAAGGGAAGGGAAGGGAAGGGAAGGGAAGGGAAGGGAAGGGAAGGGAAGAAATGTAGTATATATGAATCCAGTAAATATGAATACAACACAATTATTTTATATGTACCAATAAAATATTATAACTTATACAAGAAATCCACAGAAAATAAGTGAGAGAAATTAAAAGAAATAGAAACATGATTACAGAATCTTTGAAAGTTTAAGATTGCTCTCTGTAGCATTTAAATAAAACAACATTTTTAATGAAGAGTCTTACACTCACTGTTAATTGAATTCATAAGTACATAACAACCCCAGCATTATGAGATATCTTTCCTTATTTGGTGTCATGATTCCTACTCTGGAGACATTCAAAACCTGCCTGGACACTTTCCTGTGTAACCTCATCTAGGTGTTCCTGCTCCGGCAGGGCGATTGGACTAGATGATCTTTCGAGGTCCCTTCCAATTCCTAACATTCTGTGATTCTGTGATTGCCTGTGCAGAAGGCACACCATAGCTTTTATCACTTGCTTCTCTTCATGAACCTTATCTAGATCTTTTACAATGGGAAGGTGGGGAGAAGTTCCCTAACTACACTCAGTCGTCCAATGGGTTTACACAATACCTTCAAGGATATTTTCTGCTTTGTTTTCCATTCACTTCCTAATTATTCTTAGTATTCAGGTTACTTTCCTGTTCATTCCTACTGATCACTGCTAGTTTTACAGAATTACCTATCAAAGTTTTAAGATCTAATTTCTGAGTAGTATTACCAGTAACTTGTTGCTGTGTTTTGCATCTGCCAGGTGGGAGAATCATTTGGTATTGTCAATAAATGTTTTCACCTCAATAGTCATGCTTTTCTCCAAACCTTGTATTAATATGCTAAACATCATGGGATATCTACCTCCAAATCCATAATGAGCTCATCTTGAAGAATTAATAATTTGTTACCTATGTTTTTTGTTGTTCTTGTAACTTCATTCCAAGACTTTTTACAAGTCTTTAGTGGGGACTTGGTCAATTGTTTCTAAAAATCTGAGAACACCATAGTAGACATTGTGAGTCAGGGGTTTCCTCTGCAAAAGGCATTTCTACTCTTTCTCAGTTTATCACATTAGTTTGTGTGCTAATTAATCCATTCTTTTGAACAGTCTCTGCATTTTCCTTAACAAACATGTCAGGCTTTTTTGTCTGTAGATCTCAGGATTTCCTTTGAAGCTCTCTTTAAAAATTGGCATTTGCCACCTTTATGGCAGGGTCTTGGATACTGCCAGGATAATTTCAAGCAAAAGTGTCTGTCCCTATTTTATTCCTGAAATGCTTCAAAACTCTTAGGTGACTACCATGTGGTCCTGATAATTTGCTACAGTTCTTTTTGTCAGTCTGTTCTGTAATATCTTCAGCACTATTTTCCAATTTCAAACAAAATCTCTAATGCTTTTCACATCTCATTTGGGACTCCCTCCAAGCTTCTCAGTGAGGACCAGAGATTAAAAGAAGCCATGCTTTTTTATACTGTGGTCGTGGATTAGTTGAATGCTCCCTCATGCTTGTATATTGATCCTGAAAAATGTAGCCTAAAATTATTTGCAAGTGAATTTTGTAACTGTTTGGTTTAGAAAAGATAAAAAATATATGAAAATGAGGTCCAGAATTATTATTTTACAAAAGACATGTAGGATACCAGTATATTGTGATAACATAGTTGTTTATATAAGGCATGTACTTGTTTCACCATCAAAGTTGAAAATGTGACATTTTGTATTGATTTCTATGTAATACCTTATATTGGCAGTTAACATTGCAGTCCAATACACACAAACTAGCGTTTTGTGACTTAAACACTTCTAGTGGAGAGGAAGAAAACGTATATCTTAACATTTCACACGCACCCCTGAGCAACCTACCAAACTGAAATCAGTTGTCAAAAATGCACTAAAAGCTAATTCTCAGAGATCAAAATTCACTGGAGTATTCAAAGAAAATAAAACATCAGAGCAAGCCCTCTGACTTTTTGACCCACATTTGGTCCTGTCTAGTGTAAACAAAATGATGTAGGTCAAAACACTGAAAATTCTACCCTGAGTAACCTTGTCTTAGGTAAACAGGATGCTTGCTTTGAATATTTTTATTTTTTCCCTTGTGTAGTATACTCTCTAAACATGTAAATATACATATATATATTTAATGAACATAATATAGATACTTTTATTTTAGCTAAAATTGTTTTGGTGTTATTTTAATACTCAGCTCTTCAAGGTAATAACAAGAACCTCCTCTCTTCTCTTTATTATTGCAATAATGGCTTTTCTAGTCATTTTGCCCCTTTCACATTGTGAGCAAAGCTGAGACTATATTCCAGCAACAGATATGTGTCAGCTCTTTTATCTTGCAGGAGTAACATAAAAATCACTATGCACAAATGTGTCAAACATTGTTGTGTTTAATAATGTAATGGAAAAAAAGAACAAGCAGTCTTCAGTGAACTTGTATATTTATAAACTGATTTACATAAGTGCTAGCCCTAAGAACCAAAGATGGACAGACCTACTTATCTGAATCAAACAAATATTTATTTATCAAAGATAAATTGTGAATATGTGATTCCTGACAATGGGTGTGTTACAGTTAAAAAACAATTTCCCACAGTATCTTTTTCACTGCATTCAGACTAATGAACACATTCACAGAATTATTTCTTTCTACCTGAGGCAGTAGAAAAGATGGTAAAAATAGAGTTTGCACTGTATTTTAGAAGTACTATTTGTGACTACAATACAAGACCATCTTTAATTCACAGAACTATGACACAGATACATATGATTTTTTAAAATTTAAATGAGATTTTAAAGATCTTACTGGAAGTCAATTAATTTAAAACAATTCCAATTAAAATTTGATTTGTTATGATATGCAAGAGGAAAGTCAATTTTTCATCTGCAGAATTTTTCCTCAGAGACTACAGTAATTCTGCTATATATCATTATAACTTGGAACACTGCTGCGGTTTGATGAGATCAAACAGAAGACTCTGGGATGTGATGTGGCTCAATAAAACAGCAAAATATTTAACTAATTTTCAAACTCTTTGAAAAGTGAATGAGAAATCTTGTTTGGAAAGCTCTCAAGTGGTTCTTCAAGATTTTTTTTTAAAAGCATTGATATATTTTTTTAAGTATTCAACTTTTTTTACATATAGAGTTTTACATAGAGAAAAAAAGTGCTAAAGACTAAATATTTTTTTCTAAGATTCCCTAGAAGTGTAAAAGTAGGTTTTACCTTGACAAATAAGTGTTTTGTAAGTAAGTAGATTAATTTACAACATGAAAATGACCCTGCTAATATATTAAACCGATAAATTGTAGTCAGCCAATATTTGAGGTTCATCCCACCTGATCCGAGACAACTAATTAACTGGCCTACCTTTTTTAGTGATCACAGAGAGACTTAGACCTTTTACCTTCATATGAATGTCAAGGACAAAGCTCTGAGTATGCTTATCCAACCTCATGGCTGGCCCTGCTTTGAGTGGAAGGTTGGACTGGGGAGCACGTGAGGTCCTGCTAAACCGAACGATTCTATGATTCTAATAGAAGAATGATAGTCCATTATGTGAAGTTCTTTTTCCACTTTGGTATTTATTTTGCTTCTGTTTAGATGCTTCTACCCTGAGGATGGTCCTGTTGCAACACAGCCACATGAGTATCAGTATGAAAGGCAGTTCATTTTAAACTAATGTCATTACACAGCAAAGAGTATAATGGAAACAAACACTGAGAATGGAATCACAGAATCACAGAATGTTAGGGATCAGAAGGAACCTCGAAAGATCATCTAGTCCAATCCCCCTGCCGGAGCAGGAACACCTAGATGAGGTTACACAGGAAGGCATCCAGGCAGGTTTTGAATGTCTCCAGAGTAGGAGACTTCACAACCTCCCTGGGCAGCCTGTTCCAGTGCTCTGGCACCCTCACTATGAAGAAATTTCTTCTCATATTTAAGTGGAAACTCCTATATTCCAGTTTGCACCCATTGCTCCTTGTCACTAAGAAGAGCCTGGCTTCATCCTTGTGACACTCACTCTTTATGTATTTGTAAACATTAATGAGGTCACCCCTCAGTCTCCTCTTCTCCAAGCTAAAGAGACCCAGCTCCCTCAGCATTTCCTCATAAGGGAGATGCTCCACTCCCTTAATCATCTTCGTGGCTCTGCATTGGATTCTCTCAAGCATTTCCCTGTGCTTGAACTGAGGGGCTCAAAGGGAGGGGTTTCAAGTGAAACAGCTTTTAAACCATCACACATTTGGAACATACATGAAATTATCACAAGTAGAGGTTTTGAGTGCATTTTTCTCATTTGTATATTGTGCAGTTGAAATTGCCCTTAATTTAAAACAGTTTATTCTTTCAGTACAGAAAAGGTAAATATCCTAGAGGTTATTTATGAAGTAATTAAAAATATCTAAAAGTATTTTTTTCACTGCTTAGTAATACGTTAATCAGTTTTTAACAAAAGTGTAGCTATTCTGCTGCTACCTACTGACACATACCACTTTGGTTCTTAAAAGATATATTAAAATCTTATAATGTCTGTTTAAATGAATGCCTCTCTACAAAAAACACGTAATACACTATATGACAATTTTTTTCCTGCTAGGCAATAATTAATTGTGTCTGTTCATGTAATAAAAAATACCTCTGAAGGAAAGGAGTGATAAAAAAATTATGTGAAAAGTTCCTAATAGATACCATGGTCATCTGCAAAACATGCTTAAATCATAGGTTTGTTTAATGATTGTATCGTATAAGTTAATGAAATGAAAGTAAACTATGCTAAAACAGAATTAAATACTATTATATAAGGGAATATACATTGTAATTTACATTTTTAAATAAAAAAGTGAATGCTATTGGTCCTGTCAATTTTGGTCTCAAACAGGGATGGGTGTGTGTACATGCATATATGTGACAGAGCCTGAACTAATAACGGTAGTAAACTCTTTGAAATCTTTAATCACAGATGTACATATAGGCCATGGAATCTCCATGCACAAAATTTTGGGGGAATTATGCATGCATATAAAGAAGAATATATATTTTTTTATATTTCAGCAGTAGAATGTTTTCAGCCTGTGTTAAGTTTTAAGGTTGCTGTTAACCTAAATATTGCATATCTCTTTAGTATTTATTTGCCATCTATTCATTTAATAGCTCATCTACTTATAACTGTAAAATGCTGCAAGAAGGGGTGTGTGTGTATGTATCAATGAATATTATATAGTGGAAGCACAAAGTCAGAAAAAATAATTTAAATAAATTGTAAGAAATACATGTAAGTATTTAAATAATAACAAAACCATCTTAACTTAGTATTGGATTTCTACACAGACTGAATATTACAAACAAAAGCTTTTTTTTTTTTTGACCATTATTTTTCAGTTCTTCCCACTGTTCTGGGGAAGGGATCTTGCAAAGCACAGGACACAAAATAAGTCTTTGTCCTCATTAAAATTTTCTAAGTTTAGTGAATTTTGTGTATCGGAGTTTGATCTTTCCAAAGATTTTGCCCCATTGTTTTCCATTATATGTAGAAAACTGTATGACTAGCATAAATAAACATGGGTGTAAACACCCATCCTATAGATAGGTGGTAAAATCTTGTGGATTGTTATGAAGAAAATGCAGAATGTCCAGATAAACGTCCAAAAGCCTGCTGTTACTTAAGAAATTGCAGTTGTGTAAAATGTCTTTGGCATTGCGATTCAGTGAAGATTTTTCCTAAGTGAGTTACCAATAATCTTCAGTGTGTACACACAGAGCATATCTAAATGATTTTTTTCCCCAGCAGGTTCTGTTGTGGTTTAGTCTGTATTACAAAGTTTGATATTTCTAATGCTGGGTACTGAAATCCATTTCAATCAGAGAATTAGCTGAAAATGCAATGTTGCAGCAGCCTTTGCCTGCAGTGACAAGCTCCAGCTGGGATCTGGTGCTGCTGGATGCTCTTTGGTGTGCAAGTGTAGTTGCAACATCTGGTGAAGTGTGGGGCAGAAGTGAACAACCAGGAGGACTAGGGGAAGCCCATCTATATTATTTTGATAAAATTGTTAGCTTATGCAAGTTTAAATAGATTGTGAGTTTAAAACTCTTAAGTTTCTGAACACCCCTGCTATATTCAGCGGGAAGAAATAGCACTTCCAGATGCGTCAGGCCTAGACGTATATAATTTCTTCATTAATTGGGAGACAAATGTTCCTCTTTTTGTATAGTATTTCAATTAACTACTAAAGTTAGCTGAAACTGAGCTTATGTAACTGACAGAATTTTACTTTTGAATGTCCAGTTTTCCAGTTTTCTTTTTCTCTTAAGAAAGGGTAGATAACTTGTTGATAGGCATAAATAGTCATCACTTGAATCACTGCATACTGCAAATATTCTTCACATTCAGTTAGATTTCAAAGATTATAGTGCCCTGCCAGATTTTAACTGTTTTGGATCCACCAAAAAAAAAAAAGAAAAAAAAAAAGAAAAAGTTTGTTTCTAATAGTTTGGACAATAATAATTTAAGTCATAGCTTTTTTTTTCCAAATATTCCTCATTATTTGTAATCAGTCAGCCATTGTCTTAATTCCCAGCTAAGGAGATTGTGTTTATGTCAACAACAGACATCATGCATTATTATATTATTACAAATTACCATATTAGAACTTCAACAATTTCAAATATTCTGTAGTGCTGAATGAGCATTAACCTTAAAGGATGCTCCAGCTGTCTATGGCCCCCTTTTTTTCTTTAGCAAACTAGAATCATCTGAAGAAAAATAGACTATATCGTACTATGTAATAGGCATTCTAAAGAAGTTTGAAGCACAGGATAGGAACTTTCCCAAAGCTACATGAAACCCATATCTGAGTTTCACTGTGGTTAATGATAAAGGAAAATTCAGGTAATTCTAAAATGTACAGTTCTTGGCATCTGAAAATTCTCAAACTTTCTCCCCAAAATTACAGCATAACTTTGGGAAAAAAACTTTTTCCTCCCATCTACTCGAAGATCCACCTTCTTAAAACTGTGCCAAAGAGAAACTACAAATCTTTTGGTCTTTCCAGAGTTCCTTTTCCCCCAAAACCTATCTCACACACAAGTTCTTCCCCAGTCTCCCCAGCGAGACTCTCAGCTTCCTTCTCACTCAATCCTCCCCTGACAGAGCAGACACTAAAACAGAGTCTTCTTCCCCTAAGATAGAATAAAAAAACATACTTATTTCTTTGAATGGGTGTTAGAAAGAAGAAAAATAGTTAAAAAAATAAATATAAAATGTTTAAAAAATGAAAATAAAGCAAATAACTTATATCTAACCCCTTCAATATCAGTAGGTGGCACAAATCATCAATGCCACAGACATACTTAACTGAATTGGTACTTAATTTTTATGGATGACTTTTAAGTAACTTATTTTCTGAAACTGCCTTTGTCCTGTTACCCCAAATTTTAAAATAAATAAAAAAATAAATCCTCTCTCTGTATCTTTTACTGTTATGCACAATACTATCTAATAGGAGGATGAGACAGAGCAGGGGATGACTACAGTGGAAATTTTACAGGTGTTACAGAAATGAAAATCTATCATGATGGTTCATTTAAGCTCCATTTATGCTCAAAGTACTTACCAAGAAACTAAAAGTGAACAGGCCCTGCAGGGCCTATTCAAAAGCATTAGTAATAAATCAGCCCCCACTGCGTCACTTAAAACTTACAAGTTCTAATTTTATGTGGGAGTTATGGGAAAAGTTTGTCTCTACTACGATTATATCAAACTGATTTTATCCCCCTCATCATATGAAGTCTTCATTTTTTTCATGCATAATTGGCATACATCGTGGATATGTCTCTAATCCATACAATTATCTACCCACACTGTTTTTCAATTAAAGGATCACAGTACTCACTGCAATAGCATATTCTTGAAAAGCCACAGTTTCTGTATATAAGCTAAGAGTTTTGCTAACAGGAAAAGGATATGCACTTATTTTTGCCTGACATTTCATCTTTGGTATAGCTCAGCATGTACAAGAATTATGAAAGAAGCAATCTTCAGTCTCTTTCGCTGACAATTTTTTAATAGAACATCTGTAGCTGTGTTAGTGGCCTTGGCTCTGAATTGAAATGTCAGCAGTAGCACTATAAGGTAGTGTCTATCTGTTCAAATATTTCAGAGAAAAAAAAATTCTGAGTGCTATCCTTATAACAAGACACTTTAATATTTATCAAGGCACACAGGGATGCACTAAAGAAACTAATGGCACAAAAATGTTTGATTTATTGCAAGAGGTTTTGTGATATATTAGTAGTTACATTTTCAAAGGTCAAAAAGTTATACATACTGAACATGGAACAACAGATTGAAAAGTACTACTTGTTAACCAAATTAAAGCATATTTAATAGTATATACTTTGTCCCTCCACAGATGAAGTCTATATTCCAGAAAGTCAGTAATTACATTCTGGAGAAAAGGATAATAAATTCTGCTTAATTTTTTTCAGGTGAAAAAAAACAAAACAAAACAAAACAAAACAAACAAACAAAACCCACAAAACAAAAACAAACAAACAAACAAACAAAATAAAACAAAACAAACCACAACACTTCTAGATTTTAGTAATTCTAGAAACCAGCAGAAGTTAAGAACCATCTTGCTTTTTATGGCAATTTTCATCTTGAAGGCAAATTATGTTTTTCCCTATGATGTCCAGATCAAGAGTTAATTCCTGTTGATTTCTCCTGCCTCATCAGACCAAGAAGGCAGAATCTTAACCACAATTCAGCATGTCAAAGTCCAGTCTGTGAACAAACTCCATATGAATTCAGAGGAAAGAGTTTCTGGCAGCCCATCTAGTCTGTCATTTGGATTACAAGAGAGACATAAGTGCTATCTCCTGTGCCCTTGCCTCTGTTTCCACAACTGATCTACATGGTAATTTGCTTTCCCAGTTCACTCTTGTGTATATGCAAGTATGAACTTCTTAGTTTCTGCTTTTCATTAAAAAAAAAGCACAGCATTCTGTAATTTCATTGTTTCCCTGTACATTTGCCACACACTTATGTGTTTTATGTCTTACTTCTATTTCTGTTATCTAATTTATCATACTTTTTCACTTTTCACTTTTCATCTGAGCTTTAATATATTTAATATATCCTGCTTCATCAGTAAAAACCAGTTAGCTGCATCAAAATCAAGTGCTCTTTTCAATAAATTCATTTCATGATTAAATAATTTTATTTTTTTTTTAGTGTTATCTTCTCCAGAGTATTATTTAATGTACGTCTTAACTAGGTCTGGATGTTTTTAGACCTCAAAGAGCTGTAGGTAGTCTAGGATGTTGACATCACACTACCCATGTACAGATTAAACTACTATGTGACAAAAAGTTTTAGGATCCTACAATCTCACATCTACTTGGTTTATTTGTCTTGAAGATATTAGTTAACTCTGCTGTGGCCACTCTTCTACCCACTTCTTTATTCAGTTGTGCTATTGTGATCATTTAATAACTGAGTGTATTTCCTCTGCCTACTTCCTCACCTTCTCTGATAAATTTCCTACCTATACATTTAGCATGAACATTTTCTAGGAAAAGGTCATGAAGCAGTCCAGCAAATTTTACTTTCCCATTATAACCCCTTCACCTGTTATCAATGTCAATGCTTCTCATCTGACCTTCTAATGAGGTTTTATTTTGTTTAACTGCATTAAAGATTTGAATGCACTGTTAAACAAAGGGTAGATTTTTGAGATATTCTTCCATTTTGAATCTTAGCAGTAAAATCTAATGTATTAATTTAACACCACTCTGTGTCCCAGAGAGAAGACATAGACTATGTAGATAAAATGTGTAGTTATCATGCCATCTTCTGCAGTATTTTTTCTCCAATTTATTAGGTTGTATATGTTGTCATATATTAGTGTGCAATGAATAAAGAGTGCTGTAAGTTTTGCCCCATGTAGAGGCCTCAGCAAAGTAGATTTTAAACCTTACAGACAATTCTAACTATTACCTCCTTAAAACTAGCATTAAATAATAAAAATAAATACAAAGTCTATTCTTTGGCCCAGAAAAACAGTGATTATATACAAGGTTAGATTCTATTCTGGGCTGTCAACATCTAACTGCCTGGAGGCTGACTATACACAAACTATCCATGCATCTATCACAGTCAAAGAATGTCTGGGGATCTATTCCATTTCTTAAATATAGGCACGTAGTGTAATTTGACATGCTTGGCCATCACCAGAGCTTTTTTTTCATGTCAAATATGTGGTGCTGGACCACAATACCCAGGCTCATTGGCTCAGTGGATTCCAAAGACTCCAGATTTAGCTGACCTATTTTAGGGATGGAAGAGTACCTCTCCAAACTCTATTGTGCCCATCTGGTAATATTTTCTTTGGCTCAACCAAAAAAAAAAAATCAAAGGAAGAGGAGGAATGGATAAGGTCAGCAGGGTGTGACAGGTGTGACAGATGTGACAGCACAGGTGTAGCATGTGTATATGCTTCTCCAGAGCCAGCAGAGTCTAGGCAGGATACCTTATGGCATCTTAAATATTACATTTAGGTGTTCCCTAAGTCCCACACTGTTGATATTCATTTACTATAGTAGGATGGGATGGACTGACCCTGGCAGCTTGCTCAGTCCCCTCTGTCCTCAGCTGAATGGGGAATAGAATCAGAAGAGCGAAGGAGGAAAAAACTAATGGGTTTAGATAAAGACAGTTTAGTAAGAGAAGGAAGGAAGGAAGCAAGGAAGGAAGGAAGGGAGAGAAAGTGAGAGAAAGAGAGAGGGAAAGAAAGAAAGACAAAGAAAGAAAGAATGAAAGAAAGAATGAAAGAATGAAAGAAAGAGAGAAAGAGAAAGAGAGAAAGAGAGAAAGAGAGAAGAAAGGAAGGAAGGAAGGAAGGAAGGAAGGAAGGAAGGAAGGAAGGAAGGAAAGAAGAAAAAGAGAAAGAAACAAAACAAGTGATACAAAGGCTATCACCCACTATCTCACACCAACAGACCAATGCCCAGCTGATCTCTCTGCAACTTCTACCTTGGAAAGACTACCCCATGCTTTTATTGCTGAGCATCACGTCATACAGTATAGGATGTCCCTTTGGTTATTTGGGGTCAGCTGTCCCAGCTGTGTCCCCTTGCCCATCTCCAGCCTACTCATTGGGAGGCAGTGTGAGAAACAGCCTCGGAGCTGTGCAGGCACTGCTCAGCAACTGCTAAAATATCGGGATGTTATTAACACTCTTTTAGTCACAAATGTAAAACATAGAACCATATGGGTTGCTATGAAGAAAATTAACTCCCTCCCTGCCAGATCTAGTACACAGAAGCTCACACAAATCTTATGTCTAAAATTTGAAGTTAAATCCCACATGCATAAACTTTGTTTCTTTGTTTCTTTTTTTTTTCTTTTTTTTTCTTTTTTTTTTCTGCAGCTCCTACTAAGTAAGAAATTTTACTAATTTTTGATACAGACAAGTGAACTGTGGGCCTTTTCAGAAAAAAAGTGTGGTAGCGTGTACTCTGTCAGAAGACAAGATGTATCTCTAATGCTTTACCAACCTATATCAAATGCAGTCTACATAAAATACATTTTTTAAAAAGGGGAAAAGAGGAGAGATAAATTAATGCTAAGCTGATTAATTTAAGATATCCATATATGCAGGGGTAAAATTATAAGATTAAAAAGAATGAGTAAATTAGTCAAGTGAGCTGGGGAAGAAAGAAAAAAAAGCTGTACCTGCCATACATTTCATCAGTTTCTGATGAGTACATCAAAAGAATAATAGTCAATATTACATTTTAAAAGAGAAATCAGTTCTTTTAATTCCAGGTCATTGTCAGAGTGTGACTATGGTGTTCAAAATATTGTAATTGCTCCCATTGCAAACAGGAGTGAGATAACTGGGAAGAAAAAGAGTTAGATTCTCAGGAGAGAATGTACTATTATCAGAAAACTTCAGATCCTTCTATGCCTTTTTCTGTACTTTAAGAACTCTGAATTTTATCCCAGAGCTAAGATTATGGTCAGATTGATAAATAGTACTAAAGCAATCTATTCTCCTGACAAAAAATGATTGCAATAAGAACAGAGAAAAACAGAACCTTTATTTGTCCTTGTGACTATAGTAGCTTGAGTACCATATTCCAAAAGAAGCCTTGTTAAAAAGACCTGTTATACAGACCATAATGAGAGTGAAAAATGTTAAGGAATAAAGTAATTTATCTAGCAACCTTTATATCCCTGCCTCATGGTGCTTTTCTTTGACTCTGGACATAGGATTTTCATGACTACTCCAAGTTATCTTGTTTTTTGGTCTGGTTAAACATGAGAGACAAGAGCTTGATGAGCAAATCTATGCTGTTCCATTTCAAGGGTGAATTTGAGGAAAAAGCCAGCATACACTTCACAGAGCCATTAATCAACATTTACTTTGAGACATTCTAGGGGATTTTAAAACTCAGCAAGAATAGTGAAGAGGAGGCCAAAGTGGGAAGGGAAAGCCATTATTTATATAGCTGAGTGAAATATGAACACATTTATTGTGGTTTTTTTTCATCTCCAGAAAACTTTGTATGTTACTTCTCTTTGATAGGACTAATCTCAGGAAACTTTAGTTGTCTAAAAGTAAATCACTGTGTTAGCATTTGCCTCAGGGTCCTTGTAGATTCAGTGGAAAAAGTAGATGTTTCCAGCTGAAGGAGACTATTCCTAACTCAGTAGGAACTCAATAAAATTCACTTTGTCTGTAGTATATGGCTATCTATATAACTCACACAATTAGTGTTTTCAGAGTGTAGCTTACATTTCTGTCCCTTCCATGTGCCTTTCACATATGTTTTCTTGGTAAGCACTCTGTCCTGGTTTTGTTAAGAACAAGTTTCTCTTTTAGTTAATTTGCCTGTCAGCTAAAGCCTTCATATTAGCTGCATTTTCCTGAAAAACTAGATACATGTTTTGGTAAACACAGCAATGGAATGCGAAGTTATTGATAAGAATGGATGCATCTCTCATGAGAGGGGCAATGAGAAACAGGTGACCAAGAAACTGACCAATGAAGTATAACATCCCATTCATGTGAATACTTCATATAAAAGTGGGAGATCATGAGGATCTCGTCTCGTTTTTTCCTTCTGGCTGACATTAGGAGAGGACCTGGGTAGTCATCCCTGTGAACTGAGGCCTAGAGAGAGACTGAATCCAGGCTGCAGAGTCCAATCCAGGACTTTGGGTGCCAGCCCTGCAGTTGCTGGGACTTTCAAGATTAGTTTCGTATATTTTGTATTATTTTCTCTATTCTTTTCAGTAGCATTAGTAAAACACTTTTAATTTTTCCAACTCTTTTCTCTCTGTCCTTCTTTCCCTCCCAATCTCCAGTCCTTAGTGGGAAGGGGGGAGAGGGTGGGGCTGAAGGAGGAAGGCGGGGGGAGAGGGGGTTAACAATACATCTGCCATGGTTTTATTGTCACCCCGCAATCAAACCTTGACACACTCCTTCAACCTCCAGGAATAATTTTAAATTAAATAGTTATCTAGTTTCTAAGTGTCATAGTTTTATGTCTTAATTTCCCAATGTGATTCCAGCTCACTATCTCAGAGCTTCGTTTCGTCTCAGATGTGTATCTATAGCAAATGAGATTAATGATCACTTGGCAAAACTATTTGGGTTAGTGAACTTGAGTTTTTTGTAAAATGTCACTTTTACGTATGATAAATATATATTCAATATAATAACATAACCAGATTTAAGTTTATTTTAAAGGTTTATTTACATATTTCAATATTCTGACTGCCACATAGAGAACTGTCAATATAGAAAGATTCTTATTTCAAGTACATGATAAAAAATAAACAAGCAATTTACAGGAAAAGTTGACCCAAAACCAATGTGCTCAAAATAAGTACTCAAAGGTATATAAATAAAGCAATGAAGAAGCCTGGGTCATGAACCTACAGCTTTTGCTACTTTTGACATGTCTCAAGAAGTAACTGGTGACTGTAAATTTTTAAGACTAGTATAAAACTGTTGTGACAAGTTGAGAAATTGGAAATAAAGAGGAATCAGACAGTATTGTTACAAGTATCTGTGAGACAATTAATATAATATTTTTGAAAACATAAGTTTCTGCTTCTTAGCGAGGAATTTATAGTCAGATCTTAACAGAAAGATGCTATCTTCATCTTTTCTCCTGATGAAGTTGGCAAAAGTTGTATGTTTTAATCATCACCAGAACTCTAAAGAAAACATTAGTTGATAGTTACGATTTTTTTTAACATTCATATTTTTTTGCAGAGTGTGGTCTTTGAGTACACTTTGACTCCCACCTGTCATGTGATGTCCCAAGTAATCTTTCCATCTACAGATAACAATAAGGTTGCATACAGATTTTAGATGCTGACCCTTATTCAGGCCTATTTCACCTTGACTGGAATTAATCACAAATATATTTAGCTGCCAAATAATTAGTAACTCTACTTTAAACCTATAATTTGGCTTTTTTCTTTTATAGAAAGACAGAGAAGAGCCTCCAGAGGGTGATTCATCCCATCTAAGATAAATGTCTAAAATAGTTGGGAGGAATTATGCTCTGAAAGGGTCTATTTCTTCCCTATGACTACAGAGTAATCCAATATGACCATGAAAGGGATGAAACAGACAGTGAAAGGAATTCTACCCATTGACAACTGAGTGTAAGAGCAGAACATAACTCAAGGAAGAACATGCTGAAATACCTGAGGACCACAGGATGGGGTTTATGTACACATCTAACCATCTGTTCTAAACCAGACATCCTGGTTTGCTCTATAGTCAAAGCCACTAATGCTTTCAGTGGCTCACTTCTGAGGTGGCGTTTCATGATGTGAAAATACTAAAACCAGTGGTGGTCTTCAAGTAATTTTGAAATATAGGTGTACAAAACCATACTGGTGTGGCCTTAACACCTAGGAGATTGCTTCATTCGCTGGAATGTACAGCTGACATCTAACAAGTACCAATGGTAAACTGTTCTTGGCATGGATCAATTTTTGTCTTTCACAAGTCAGTAACAATCTGTGTTTTCTCCTTTGGCTCTAAGGAAAAGTAAGCAGTACCAGTGGTTCAGTATTCCAAAGAAATTGCATCAATTAATACCTACACTAATGTTGCTTTTCAGTTATTTAAGGAATATCATAGCAGTTCCCCCTTATTATAAGTTTTAAATAGAAGAGTGAAAAATGAGCCAGTCATGTCATTTTCTAGGGTAAAATAGGTCTAGGTCAAGGTGAGGTATAGAAGGCTTTTCACTGTATGACTCATACTTAGGTACTTAATTTTATACACACACACACACACACACACTCACTCAGCATTTAAGTCCCAGTGTAGCATTATCTTGAACTCAGACCTGATTATTAAAAGATTATTCATATGAGTATCTTCTTTACTAGACTTTTGAAAACAAAGACTGTCATTAAAACACCTCCAATCATGACCCAGTCTAAAGAATTTTACACTAACGTTCTTTTGGTTGGCACACTTTCAAAAAAAAAAAAAAAAACAACAAAACCAAACAAAAAACGAAAAAAAAAAATCTGCCCAATAATTTAATATAACTAAGATTGATTCCTTTTTTTTTCACTCACATTAGCTAATCTAATTTCTTCAAATAGTCAGCTGAGTGGAAAGCAAAAGGAAATCTCAAAATTGTATACTTTCATATAATGAGGGTTCTGTATTCATGGAAAATCATTGTAGTTAATGGAAGATTTACTATCTATTTATAATTCCAGGTGGTAGAACAAAACATCAAGAGTAAAAAAATAAATAAATAAAAATTTAAATGCTATATGTGCCATCATCATACTTAAGAAAATATCTAGACAAGATGAGAGAGTGTGAAGTCAGCATCCAAGAGAAACATAGCCAGGCAAAAAAATTCATTTGAAGCTTATGCAGTGTAGCATCCATCTAGAAGCTAAATCACATGGCAATGTAAAGATGGACAATATTCACAACATTAATGAAAGTTAGATTGTTGTACTAAATCCCTGGTCTGATCCACTCTGCACATAGGAATATGGGAAAAGCATTTTCATGTAAAGGTCAATTTCTATTGATTTTGCCTAGCCTATGGATACTGCTATATTACTTACACAGTAAAAGAGATCCAGATTTGGCCCAGTGCTTCTGGTTCAGAACTGAATTGTATCTCTTATGAGGCAGTTATCAGTAAGCACTGGACAAATAACTGAATCAGTTCCTTCAACACAGTAAAGCCTTTTGTTAACCCAGTGCAATGTATTCAGTATACAGACCATCTGATGATCTGATTATCTCCGTTAAAAAAAAAAAAAAAAGGATAAAATTTGGCACTTTTTTTCAATTTTCATTTTCAGAGTTGTTTTTAAGGAAATCTCAGAAATATAATTTAAAGTCTGCTGAAATATAATAATGTATCATATCAATATGAAATATAAATAAATGAGCAGTAATGCTTTTACTGGATTTTTTTATATGTCAATATTTCATCATAATTAATTCCATATAATACATATAATCTCATTTCCATGGCAATATTTCAGGTCACCCGATATTGCCAAATTTAATGTTAAGAATTTTGTGTTGAATACAATGCAATAACGAAATATTAGTCTACTTAGGGTTTGTGTATGAAAAACTTTGTTAAAGGAGAATTTGTTATCTAAGAGAAGAAAATAACTGCAATGAATACGTGCAGCACTTGAGCACTTAAAACATTAATTGTTTATAACTAAAGCAGCTATGTTGTGTCAATAACAAATTAACATCAACAGCACTTTTATGGTAATGCCTGTAAAGTAAAATATATGGATTAATGTATATCTATGGATCTTCAGTGACAGAAAAGTGCCCAGCTTATCACACAGCAGGGCTACGAGAAAAATCAGATTTTCCTTGTATCAAACAACAGGAAACAATAACATTAAAACACTTCTATCCGCAAACAAGAAATAAACAAACAAAACCAGTTAGGTTGAGAAGGCATATCTTATGGCAGTAGCGAAACTCATTTTCCTATGGCAGAGAATTTCATCTGATCTTCTGAACTGCATCACTAATTGGCAATTTCCTACCTTCTGTGGCTCCTGGGATGAAGAGGCAGACATATTGATCACAATGTTCAGTAAAGCATCATTTGGCAAGAAATGTCTGAGTGGTATTTCAACACTGCCCTTTTCATCAGGTGGAGGGGAAGGTGGGAAGATAAAGTTTCCTACCAGACCACCATTTTACTGAAATAAACAAATGTGGTCTCCTTCACTCCTTCACAGATAAGCCAAAAAGCAGAGTTTACAAAAATAAAATCTGTTAGTACTTTTTATATGTAAAATCTTATAGGAGATATGTAACACAGAAGAAACCTTAAAGAGTATTTTGTATGATTTTGTACTTCAAAAATTTAAGAACTGAAACAGTTTTAAAGATAAAAATTACAAGTGACTAAAAAGTGGGAAAAATGTAATGTGACTTTTTCCATTGCTCTGACTTCAGAGCCAGAAGCCAAGCACAAAATATAACCCAGCCTCCTGATAATGTCAGACTCTGCAGACTTAGAGCCTCAAAATGCAGTCTTCTCATTGCTAGCAGATCACAGAGCTTCCTGGGCTTTGTGTGGGATTTCTTGGTCTGCTTGGAAAACAACTAAAGATGACTATTTCCCAACTTGTTTTAGCTTTAGCTTAGCTTTGTACAGTCGTGTGGTGCAACATTTTTTGTTACAATAATTCCTGTATATTTCTGTAACTAACCAATTGTAAAAAATACTATTTATTCTGTGTAGTCATAACACCATGAACTGCAAGACTAGTAAGCCAGCAGCGCCCAGCAACAGCTAAGCCCATTTGAGTTATGGGATCCTACCTACTATGAGCCTTTTCTCACTTCTTGCAGAGCATCTTGTGTTGAGGACAGACAAGAAGGTAAATCTCCTGGCCTGTTATTGTTGAGACACTTCTGATAGGGAACTTCTGAACATACATATTAGGGGCACTGAGAACAAAGCAGTATTTAGTCCCAGTTGTTCGTCAAGACAATACAAATGCAATAAGCACTACATAGAAACAAGCATTTCAATGTGTTAAGTATCTGCCATCTGTCAGGTACTTTAACAAACCTAATAAACTCAGTCCTATTTGTATAAATTTTGGTGATAAGCTCAACCAACAAGGAGGGAGACATTTCAGAGACCAATGCATCCCATCCCAAGATTTGTCTATTCTTCTCATTGTTTATACAGGAGGTAATATAAGTATTGAGACTGCTGGTCTCTCCTTCCGATTATTAGTTAAGCACTAAATCCATAACAAAGAGTGTTCAACATTCACCTCTTCCTCCTTCTTTCACAACAGGTGTTTCAGCATGCTTTTGAGCACCACTGTGTATATTCTATTTGAGCATTTAAAAAATAAAACAAAACAAAACAAACAAAACCCCTAAACAAAACAAAGCAAGCAAACAAACAAAACACACACAAAATAGCTTTTGCAAAGCCAGCCAGCTGTTAATTTTGTTATTGTATCACAGTATCTGTATCAGCTATGTGCTTCTCTGTAGACAGAGGGTAGAATATAGTCTCTAGCCCAGAGGCTTTTAGTGCTTTTTGTTAGCGATTTGGTAGACCCAGATACTGAGTCCGCAGAAATGCTTCATTTTCAGAATTCTTTTCTCACATAACTTCTTCTAATCTTATGGAACAAAAGGTTTTGCAGTTTTGATGCTGTGCTGTAAGCACTTGAATTTATAGGAGGCAATGTGACATGAAACTCATTTTTGTATATATTATATCAATAAATTCACACTTGAGTCAAAATATACCCCAGCTACAAAGTTTAAATCATAATCTTGATCTTTCCCATGTTCAAAAAGTTCTGATATAATCTTTCAGGGCAGTGTTACCACCATCCTTAATAACAGTGTGATCGATCTGGAAGCATTAAGAAAGCTGAAATTGCTTTACATGAAAGAGTGAAAAAACCAAAAAGTAGCAGAGCTAGTCAGAATCTATTCATCTGTCAATCATCTGCTAGGAAATATGAAGTTAAATTCATAGTGTTACTAGACTATAATTATACAGAAATAAATTTGGCACAAAGTTCTTCCTGTAAACTTAAGATACAAAAGAAAGATTTCTTAATGTTCAGAAGAAATGTTGTCTCATAAATGTTCATAAAATCATCACCTACCCAATTTAGGAATTTTCCATTTCTAATTTAAAATTTCTAAGAACCAAACATCATTTCTGTATATGGAACATTTTTCTTCTTTTTGCAAAAAAATGTCCAACTGAAATATTATTATTTTTTTTTTCAACAAAGGCATAATAAGAGTTTTTAGCAGAAAAAAAAACCAGCATAAGATGGAAGCTTATTAACAGAAAGTAATTATAAATATGAAGGGGAAATTAGATAAATTAAATCTGCAGAAGAAAAAGCTGTGGATGCTCTATTTCAATTTTTAGTTTTGAGTAGTTTATCTGAAGAGACTTCAAAGTCAGGAAAATACTATATGGCAACTTCTCTATCATTGTTTTCCCCCACTAAGTTCAAATTGTGTGTGGTTTTTTTTTGTTTGTTTTCTTTTTTTAATTTATTTATTTTATTTATTTTCTCTAGATACAGAATAGAGTCATAGAATCATTTTGGTTGGAGGAGACCCTTAAGATCATCAAGTCCAACCACAACCCAGCTCTGGCACTAACCATGTCCCTAAGAACCTCATCTATACAACTTTTAAACACCTCCAGAGATGGTTTCATTTTATAAGGCTGGATAGACAACAGTTTCAACAAGTCAATGCATTCTTTTGTTTAATTTCATATTCCCATGGATTCACATTAGAACTTTTCACAAGTACAAAAAAAAGGAATCACTGACTGCCTTAAACATACTTGCTACATTATTAAGAAAATATTAAAATTAAGTTAGAGATTATGCACACTATATCCTGTCACATTTCATTCTCCTTTTCCCTCACTAATGTTTTTATTTTAAAGTTGATTATTTAGTAGTTTAGAAAAACTACTTTTAACAGTAATAAGTTCCAGCAAATATATAACTTTCAAGTAATAAAACACATCCTTGGTAAGCCTTTCCCCATTTACCAACATATTTTTTAAAATATTAAAAAAACAGAGATTACCAACGAAAAGCTGTTTTTGAAAATGCATCTATAAAATACACATGGAGATAAAATGCAGTGGTTTTACACAATAACACTGATATTCCTTGGGGTTCCAGTGCTTTCCCAAGACAGAAGAAAATAATTTTGTGTGTCTTCATTTTACTACTTCATATGTTTCTTCCTCATTTCATTTTATTTTCTCTTTTTTATTATGGTGTACAAAAAAAATAATCCCCTTTGTACTTTGTGTCCAGAACATTTACAGATGCATTCAGAATTCTTTTTATAGCAACCTAAGGATTAGACAATGTTTTATTTCTGCTATTTAAAATATATATATATATATATATATATATATATTTCAATATGTGGCAGATATTCTGCTGATCAGATTCAAACAAGATAAATAAAAATCTTCCCTCTGTTGTACTGACTTAAAAAGTTTTATCACCTGAATCAATAAACCCAGAATATATCCTGTATATTATTAGACATTGGTGAGCTGTATGATATGAAGTGTTTTCTACTAACTAGTTACATATTATTCAGTTTAGACATAAGAAAAGTCCAATTCTACCATCCTGGTGTTTTCTACTTTATTTAAGTAAACAGTGTACTTGAGTAGTGTAATGCTGGAAAAATTGGAGACCTGCTTTTAAAGATGAATGGTTATCTGTAAGGGTAATAAGTAGAATGGGAAAGAGCAATGACATACCAAAAATGCTTTTTTTCCATGTCACTCTACAGTGGGTCCTAAACCTAATCACAGAATACCATTTTAATTCTGAATTAGGCTCCCTTGAACACTTGCTTAGAATGTAACATATAATGCTAATTCAGTATGTTAAGCTGGTTAATAAAATGATGGATTTTTCACCTTGGCAGATTTTTTTTTAATGAAATTCTTTTCACTAGGCATATGTATTAGAGCAATTAACTTATTCAGCATTACCTATGAAATACTTGCTACTATTCCTGAGAAGTGCATCTTAACAAAAAAATCTGGCAGTTATATAAGTACCTGGAAATCTGGATGCCTGTACTTTGGTTGCTGATTATATCTAGTCTGTAAAGTTGCTTACTGAGTTCTTGTATGTCATCCAACCATTAAAAAAAACATAAAATAAAACAAACAAACAAAAAAAACCCCAAAACAAACAATAAACTCACTACTTTCCTATTTCAAACAGAGCAATGATGTCAGTAAGATTTATAGGCTGGTAAGTCCCACCTTGATCCTTGAGAAGGTGATGGAATGACTAATCCTAGAAACCATTTTGAGGCATATGAAGGACAAGAAAATCACCAGGAGTAGTCAGCATGGCTTCACCCACAGAAAATCATGTTTGAACCAACCTGACAACTTTCTATGATGAAGTTACTGGCTTCATAGATGAGGGGAGATCAGTGGGTACAGTTTACCTTGACTTAAGTAAGGTTTTTGATACTTTCTCCCATAAAACACTCATAGAAATGTTGATGTAGCATAGGCTGGATGAGCAGACAGTGAGGTGGACTGAAAAGTAGATGACAGATGGATCCAGAGGGTGGTGATTGTGGTACACCAGTAACTAGCTGTGTACCCAAGGATTCAATACCAGGTCCAATCTTGTTCAACATCTTTGTTAATGATCTAGATGATGAGACAGAGCTTAAGTTTGCTGATTATTCAAAACTAGGAGGAGTGATCGGTATACTAAAGGATTATGTTGACATCCAGAAGGACCTTGACAGCCTGGAGCAATTAAAATTCATAGCTTCATTATTCAAGAATTCTACATGTAATTGTACATGCTCTACATAGTCACATGGTAGTAGCATTGCTGAAAAATATTATAACTTCTTCACACGTATCAGGGAAGTTAGTCATATTTAACAGTAAAAATAGTTAGAACTTGGGAAAATCAAATCAGGGGGGCGGGAAGGAGGGGATAAAACATTTTGATCTCATCTCTACTATTGAAATATTTTTGTTCCCATTTTTTATATTATTTTACATGTCAAGATTCAATGACTGCTCAAATACAGACCATAATAATATTTTAACACTTCATCTCTCTGCTTCATCTGATTTTCTGTGCTCCACAATCTAGCTTGCTCCACTTCATACTATGTTTTCACCTCCTAGATTTAAACCTTCCTACTTCTTTCTGCTGATCCTCCCTCATATTTGTTAAACAACACATTTTTTTCAGAGTTCACATTCCATAGACTTACAGTATAGAATCATTTTGGTTGGAAGAGATGCTCAGGATCACTGAGTCCAGCAATAAGATCAAGTCCAGCCATATGACATGGGAAAAAAAAAAAAAAGAATATCTTATTTTCAAAATTACAAAGTATCCCTTTCTCACTGTTTTTTGGCTCTTTTGATACTGTAATTTCTAAAATTTAATGTAAAATCTTCTGATAAGTTCATACCTGTAAAGCATGCAAAGTACCTGTGAAACTTTTACTGAGATCTAAATGGCTAGAGGCTAAATAAAAAACAGGATATTCAACATTTCTCTGTGTTTTTCAGGGGTTTCTTTTTGGTAAAGTCTGATATGAAAAGATGGATAATATCTCTAAAAGCTGAAATAAAATTTTATGTAAATTCTTTTGCCTTAATTTTAAAATTAATTTTCACAATATATTTAAATAAAGGGCTAAAAAAGTATTTTGCTTCTGCTTCTTAAGCTTTAAGAATGTTTCTGTAACTACAGGGTATTGCAAATTCATTTGACTTTTGACTTCAAATCTTACAGTTTATAATAACTCTGAGAATAGTATATTATTATATGTCCAGCATTCTTCAGATCTTGTAGTACAAATATATACATATATAGACATAAGTGTGTGTATATATATTAAAAATAACTCCATGTTTTGTAACTACACTGTTTACTTGTACATTTTATGATTATTTTTATATACTTTCTGGATGTTTAGTGTTTATGTATATGTTGAAATTTACTATTTGACCTTAGTGTCATCTGTCAGTCCATTCTATAACAAATAATGTATAAATATACTGTTAATTTTAGGTTTTGTTTTAGAAAGATCAGTTCCCTTTGTACTTGCAGTCTAGTGTTACTATGAATTCTCCTTTACTTTCAGTTTAGAATTAAAAATACATTCAACAATTTTTCAAGTATTTTGCCTCCTCTTATTTAATCCCTCTGATTCAAATATTATGGCAGAGCCTACACATGAAATAACTGAAGTTCTCATACTACAGTATTGCCTTATTTCTGAAATTAGGTTTACAGATTTCAAAATAAAGGTTATACAGTTACTTCCCTAAAAAAAAAAAAAAGAAAAGAAAAAGAAAAGAAAAGAAAAAAGGTATCTCACTATTCTTTCCAGTGTGGATAACTGAACTGCATGCATGCAATATACTTTTCATTCATAGATGACTTTCTAAAACAAGTGACTGTAACAAATGTTAGATAAGTGTTCAGCCTCCTAAGTATTCCTGTTGTTATCTCATTCCCATTTCCATCTTTAGTTACAAAAATCAGAGGAGAGTTGCATCCTACTATTTGGTAAAAGATGCATGATCTCTGCACTCTATTAAATTCACATCATTGTCACAAGCTTGTTCATTCCACTGAAAGACAATACATGACTTTGTAATTTTTCCTCTGTGTGCAATAAGGGGTAATCTATGTCACACAGCAAATGCTTTTCCTAAATCTCAACAGAAACTCCCAGAACAAACTCTAAGAAGTTTGCAATAGTGCATAAAAAACAACTTCCTGAATCTGCTTTTTGTCTTGTTATTGTTTCACTCCCTTAAGCAATGCCTAGTGGCATCACATCTTAGTATGAAACCCTAGCAGAAAATATTCACCCACGTTCACCTTTGCATTGTTGATCATCTCGGGGATCATTTTCCCAGTCCTTTGAATGGCCCTGAAGAACAGGAAAAATGTAGTTCTTGAAGAGGTTAAGTAGAGCAGGTTACAAAGTATCCTTCTTCCCCTTCCACAGGCACCAAACAATAATTCATGTGTAATTCATTTTTTGTTTTATTTAAAAGTAGCACCCAAAATGGTCAACTGTAGAGAATGGTGTGGTTTTGTAAATATCTTTTACCAAAAATACTCCCAAACCTCAAAAGACCTGAAAAAATCCTTTGGACTGGGTTTGGCAAGGGTGGCAAGAAGGAAGCTCACCTGGGGAGGGGTTCTTCAGGGATTCCTCAGGGCCTGGAAGAGGTCATAGAATGGTAGAATAGTTTGGGTTGGAAGGGACCTTCAAAAGTCATCTAATTCAAACCCCCTGCAATGAGCAGGGACATCTTCAACTAGATCAGGTTGCTCAGAGCCCTGTTCAGCCTGGCCTGGAATGTCTCCAGGCATGGGACATCTACCACCTCTCTAGGCAACGTGGACCACTGTTTCACCACCCTCATTATAAAAAATTTCTGCCCCAGATCTAGACCCTGTTTCTAGTTCCAAAAAGAAAATCGGATTAGTGAGCTGCAGTCTCCCAAAGACTGAGTTACACTAAGCCTCATGCTTAGTCTGAAGAATGTAGGAATCAAGCGATTTTGTGGCCTGTGTAAAACTGCTTAGCAGGACACATACAAGTGGAACATTAAGAGCACTAAGCACTGTCAGCCAAGAAAATGGGTGCTACAAGACATTAGCTGACAAATTCAATGTGCCATGGAAGCTGCACAATGACTGCCTAGACTTCAGGAGAGTTTTCAGGATTCCTTCCATTGGTGTTGCCTATAACAAAAGGACACTGAAGAACCTGAGGATATGTTACAGGCCTGAAAATGAGAAACAAATTTGGCAAAAAGTAGAATGGGGGAGAGAATCGAAAGGAGGAAAAAAACCCAACCTCATGGGTTGAGAAAAGAACAGCTTAATAGGACTGCAAAGGATGATAACGTAATAATAATAACTCAATATACAAAACAAGTTACGCACAATGCAATTGCTCACCACCCATGGCACCAATAGCCCACAGTGGTATTTGCCCCCCAGGACAACTCCAGTTTATATACTGAGCATGACACCATATGGTAAGGAACAGCCCTTTGGTGAACTTGGGTCAGCTGTCCTGACTTTACTCCCTCTCAGCTGCATCTGACAGAGCATGGGAAGCTGAAAAGTCCTTGACTACTGAGCAACAATCAAAACATCAGTGTATTAGCAACATTCTTCTCATGCTAAATCTAAAACGCAGCACTATATCAGCTACTAGGAAGAAAATTAACTCTATATCAGCCAGAGCCAGGACAGGAAATTACTAGTTCTTACTACAATTTTTTCAAATAACTCAGTTGCTCCGAGTAGCATGTGTATAATAAAACGTGAATCTGCTGACTTATAGTAACTTTGATAATCAGTCTATCATATTTACCTACAATATCAACTTTTATGTCTAATAAATGATTTCTAAGGTTATGCAAACTGCTAAATATTACTAAAAAGTAGTATACAAATGATATGTACTTATCCAAAATTAAAAAAAAAAAAAGTCCTGCCAACCATTAAAAACTCTCCAATATTGAGTATCTTTATATATAAATTTGTGTAGCTAGTTCAAATTTATTAGTTGGCATTTCTCTGAAATCACAGTTTCATTTTCCTGTTTAAAATGTGTATGATTATGTGGGAGGAAGCTAATGTGGAAAGACAGAGCAGTATCTCCCTGCTACACATAAGCCTTTATCTGAATACTGTTATGGAAGTTATATGAAGAGAATCTGAGTAATACTAGATAAAGTTATTATTTTGCAAAATGGGCAGAAAGTACAAATGCTATAGCTGTATTGCAATTAACAATAGTTATCAAATACATGCTGCTCTTATGTAGTTCAAACACACAATCATAGAATTTTAAAATGTCACTTGGATTTCCCAGTAAATAAATATAACTCAATAAATGCTGTTATCTTGAAATAAGACATTGTCTTTCCACTAAATTTCAGACTTCTTTTCCAACTCTGTGAATTAAATTGCACAGAATACCTGGTCAGTAAATGATCCTTCATTTTTACTACCTACTAAATATAGAAGTGAAATGTAAGGAATAATACTTCATTTTAAATTTTTTTATAGACACGTGTAATAATAGCAATTAGTATCATTAAAGAATATTGAACTCAGCAGAATTTTCATAAAAATACATAAGGCACAGGAAATAGTATTATGGGAAAAATCTTGATTCAAAATTTGCTGCACAGTTTCTTGTATGGTGTTACTAAAAGCAAAACCGACTATGGTCACCTGAAATCACCATGTGTTACCTCAGTTTTACTCTGAATGTATGAGCTACATTGCAATTAGTAAAGGGATTAGCTGGGGTTTAGTGTTAACTCATCTAATAATAAAACAGTTACCTTCTGTACTTATACCGAGGTAACAAGGATGGCATGGAGCCCTTTGTGAGCTAAACTATTGTGATTGTGAGGTGGCTTTTAAGAGCACATATCTTGACATAAGGCGTTCTCTTATATAAGGTCATAGAATCATACAATCATAGAACCATAGAATGGTTTGAGTTAGAAGGGACCTTTAAAGGTCATCTAGTCCAACCTCTCTGTCATGGGCAGGAGCATTTGTCACTGGATCGGGTTGTTCAAAGTCCCATCCAACCTGATCTTGAACACTTTCAGGGATGAAGCATCCACAACTTCCCTGGGCAACCTGTTCCTGTGTCTCACTACTTTCATTATAAAACATTTCTTCCTTATGTCTACCCAAATCTTCCTGCTTTCAGTTTAAAACTGTTACCCCTTTCCTGTCACTACAGGCCCTAGGAAAAAGTCTTTCTCCATCTCTCTTAAAAACCTTCTTTTAGTATTGAAAGACTGCAATGACGCATCTTGAAAGCCTTCTCTTCTCCAGGTTGAACAAACCCAACTCTCTCAATCTTTCCTCATAGAAGAGATATTTCAGCTCTCTGATCACTTTTGTGGCATCCACTGGACCCTCTCCAACAGCTCCATATTTTTCTTGTGATCAGGGTGCTCCAGAGCTAGACACAGTACTCCAGATGGGGCCCCACCAGAGCAGAATAGAGGGGCAGAATCACCTCCCTCAACTTGCCAGCCACACTTCTTTTTTATACACCCCAGGATACAATTGCCTTCCTGGGATGCGAGCAAAAATTACTGGCTCATGCCAACTTTTTCACCTCCCAATATCCTTCTCTACAGGGCTGCTTTCAATACATTTCTCCCTCAGTCTGTACTTATATTATTGATTACCCCAGCTCATATTTATATTGTCAGTTTTGCAGACTGTCAAACCCAGGAAAACATTTTAAGGCAGTATCTACATTAGCAAAGACTGTAGATCATTATAAGTGGAATTTATAGAGTGCAGATTTGTGGAATTGGTACTGCATAGCCAAAGTACACATTACATATACTTCAGAGTGTTTTATTTTGGATTAGGTCTGTTTTGCCCTGTATTCCTTACAGCTGCTGGAGTATATTAGGTGTTCTCTTGGTGGATATCTTCCAATTTAATTTCTTCTGAAAGGAATCCAGTTTGTGTATTGTAAGACAGCTCAACTATGAGAAAAAAAGAGCACTGGCTGAGGCAGTCCAGAGATATGTTTTAAATGTGCATTCCTGATCCAAACTCTAATATTAATGTAGGTGAATGCTTATGACACCATGCACATTATAATACATTGCTTTAGTACAGGAGAAGGCTGAAACTTCAGCAGAAGTAAAGTAAAAGAAAATCAAAGCTTGAGTCCTATCACCTACTAGCTAAAGTCCAATTTCCAGCTGCATTTATTCTACCCCAGCAGAAATTTGAAACTTGTATATCTAAATGCTGCAGCCTGTGCCAGAGCAAAACCGATGCTAGCAAGAGCGTCTAGGTTAACCCTGCATGGCTTCACTGGGAAACAGATAAAAAGTACTCATGACAGCTGAGGCTGAGAACCTAGTGCCTCTCTGCCGTTAGTGAGAGTCTCTCAACCTAGATGAGGCAAATGACTACATAAATATTTCTAGTCTGCTTCAGGATAAAAATGAGTGCATTTATTCAAACCAGTAAGTGAACCTTGCCTTCACATGAACTAAGAGAGTTCATACAGTTACAGAGCAGAGACATTTCAGAAAAAGTTCATCACTGTCTCTCAGTAACCGCCTCCTAGCTGAAGTGCAGTATCTGAATATAACATTGCAAATGTTGTTTTTTTTTTTTTTTTTGCAAACACTAATATATTAAATAACAATATAAAATAGTGCACTAACAATAAGCTAACATAAAAAGAGCAAAGACCACGGTCTCACACATGCTCAGATTTATTTTCAACAATTCACAAATGTAACTTAATTAACAATGTGCCTAAATTGCAGATGTTGTTCTCCTGAGAGCATAAGAAATCTTGCTACTGACATTTTTTGTACAAGAGTAAAGACAAATAGCCTTTTTGTAAGATTTCTTGATGACAACGCAACCACATTGTTAGGAATCTCCTCCTACCTACTAACCATATAAGGAAAAGTAAAAATGTCCTACCTTTAGCCAAGATTTAAATCTTAAACTGAGGGTCAGTAACCAATAAATCAAGGCTGGATCCTTTAAAAAGAGGACAGAGCAGCAATGTTATATCTCCACAACATTGCAAAGGTATTGACGCATTCACTCTAGAAGTGGGCTACCAGGTCCTCCTTGGCCTCTAGAAGCTAAAACTGACCTCCGAAGAGACTTCCAGCATGGAGCACTCACCAACCTTTTTGTTGATATGGCCAGCCAAGGGACCAGAAGGAGAGCAATCAAAAAGTATTTGTGGCTTTTTACAAATGAATGCACAGAAGTGTGATTCCAGTCTTTGCTCCTTGGAGTGTAGATGTGACACTATTGTAGCAGAAATAAATTGTTGATTTCAACCAGTCTTTCTTTGTGTTTATTCATACTCCAGCAACTCTAGAGTTGGACTCTTCTCACAGTGTCTCTGCTATAATTACTGTAGCAGATATTTTGGTGACCCACTGGGGACCCTTACTTAAACCTGGACTGAAAAGAATCAAGTTACATCTGCACTCCTTGGTAGTGTTTGAAAGTTGATTTTTGGGACACTTTCAGGTCAATGAGGTAGGTGACTTCTGATCCGGGTGCTTAAAGGGTTGGGTGCTGCTAGAAAGTAAACAAGATGAAGCGGTGTCTGAGACCTGAATGGAAATTTAGCTACCCAGTGTACGGTATAGACAGGATTTAAGGGTAATAGATTTAGTCCTTCCTGCCTATAAACAAGTAGAATAAGCACCCCACAACCTAGATATCTCACTTTAGTTTCAATGCTTAAAATCAGTTTTGGCTGCCTTGGGACTTGTGCGTGTGTGTGTGCATGTGTGAGTGGCAGTCTCTAGAGTAAGAAGTTCTTTGATGGAGGCCAAACATTTAAGACCATCTGTCTAATGCACTGGCTTCAGGCTAATCTGGCTGCTGATCACATACAATTATTTGGTGAATGACTGGACCAGGAGGCTTCTAGTTTGATTAAAGCGAGATTCAAGACAATGTGGTTTTGTGTGTGTCAAGGGTCAATATATAAGAAAAAGTTTCTTGCAGCACTAAAAATGGAACTTATTACAACCCTAATAAAATACTTATGAGGGCAAAAAATCTATTCAAGTAAAGAGCACATTTCCACAGTCTTTTCAGTAACTAAGCTAACACATGCAATACAGTTTAAAGGTAATATGGGGGAAATACTAAAGAAGGAAAATTAGCTAGGAAAACCACATATACAAAATTTAGCATTATTCCAGAAAGCATATCTACAGAGATTTAGGGCAACAAAAATGTATCATATTACAGGTAACCTACTTAGTGAATGCTCATATTTAAGCTAATTTATGTATTTGCATTTTTCATATATCAATAATATTTCCTGTTCTATAGAAAAAGAACATGCTAAATTGTCCACTGTATTAGAAAAAGGGGTCTTTAAAAGCTTTTTTCCTGTTAGCAGTTTGGACAAGGAAAATAATACCATGACATATCAGGCATGTCTCATACCTGGAATGAATTGCTTTGAGTCACAGCAAGGAAAGCTCTAGATGATTCTGCCTCTAATCTAGGTGTAACAAAGTTCATTCACTCCATATAGTCGTGTCTTGGAGGAACATTTTTCTGCTGAAGAGCAGAATACCACTAACTAGATTGAAATGAAAACTTTGTGTTTTCATCTGCGGGAGAAGAAGTGTAACTCAAACTGATGTGAGAAAAACTGGCAGGGTAAGTCAAATATCATATCCGAGGGATATGATATAAATTGTATTAGTGAAACCTGGTGGGATGAGTCCTGTGACTGGTGTGCCATGACAGATGGTTACAGGCTCTTCAGAAGGGCCAGGCAGGGCGTATGGGGATGGCATTGTGTGTAGGAGAGGGACTGTATTGCATGGAGCTAGCAATTGGTGATGGCAAAGTTGAGAGCCTCTGGCTAAGGATTAAGGGACAGACAAATAAAGTGGATGTCATTGTGATAGTCTGCTATAGGCCGCCCAACCAGGATAATGACACTGGTGAGTTATTCTTTAAGGAAATAAGGGGAGCCTATAAATCATCTGCCCTTGTCCTTATGGGGGACTTCAACTTGCTGGATGTCAACTGGGAATATCACACAGCTGGTACAATCAAGTCCAGAAGATTCCTAAAGCATCTGGACAATAACTTCTTAGTACAGGTACTAAGGCAACTGACCAGGAAAAGTGCCTTCCTAGATCTGATACTTACTAATAGAGAGGGTCTTGTGGGAGAAGCAGCAATTGGTGGCTGCCTTGACCACAACAAACATGAAGCAGTCAGGTTTAAAATCTATGCTAAAAGAAGGAAAACTGACAGAAGACCTCAGCTATGGATATGAGGAGACCAGACTTCTGGTTGCTCAGATAACTACTTAGTAAGGTCCCCTAGGAAGAAGCCTTTGAAGGTACTGGGGTCCATTAGTGTTGGTCACATTTAAGTACCACCTTCTAAAAGCACAGGACCAGGCAATTCCAAAACGTCAAAAATCTAATAGGCAAGTCAAAAAGCCAGCGTTGCTGAACAGAGATCTTCTTCTTGAACTATGGCAAAAAAAAAGAAAGTAGTGGAAGCAACATAAGGCATCATCGGAGCACTACAGAGATGCTTCTCAGTACGGCAGGGAATAAATTTGTGTGGCCAGACTCAATTAGAATTGAAGTTGGCCAGTACTGTGAGAGACAACAAAAAGGGCTTTTTAAAATAAGTTAATGGCAAAAGACAAGCCAAAAATAACATTGGCCTTTTACTTGATGAGCATGGTCACCTCATAAACAGGGACATAGGCAAAGCTGAGAAGTTTAATGCTTTCTTTGCCTCAGTCTTCAACACTAAAGTGCTTGGGGGGGGGGGGGGGGGGGGGGGGCGGGCGCCGGGCAGAGCCCTGGGCTAGAGAACCGTGGCTGTGAGAACAATAAACTCCCAATCAATCTGGAAGTTGTGCAGGATTTCCTGCTCTGGATATACGCCTGGGACCTGACGGGATTCATCCAAGGGTAGTTAAAGAGCTGGCTGATGCCATAGTGAGAGCTCTCTCCATGATTTTTCAGCACTCCTGGGAATCTGGAGAGGTCCTAGAAGACTGGAAGCTGGCAAACATCCCAGTCTTTGACCCTGGCAACTACAGGCCTGTCAGCCTCACTTCTGTGCCTGTCAAAATCATGGAGAAGATTGTTCTGGAAGTTATTGAAAAATATCTGAATAACAACGCAGTCAGTGGTCCTAGCCAGCATGAGTTCATGGGGGAAAAGTCCTGCTTAACAAGCTGAATTTCAGTCTACAACAAGGTTACCCACCTAGTTGACCAAGAGAAGCATGTCAATGTGATCCTTTCAGATGTCAGTAAAGCCTTTGGTACTGTCTCTCACAGTATCCTCCTGGACAAGATGTCCAACATACAGCTGGATAAATGCATAATGCAATGGGTGAACAATTGGCTGACAGGCAGGTCTCAAAGGGTTATAGAAAATGTGATTATGTAGGGTTAGTGAGCAGTCACTGGCAGTATTCCGCAGGAATCCATCTTATGGCCAGCACTCTTCAATGTCTTCATAAATGACTTGAACACATGACTTGAGGGAACACTAAGTATGTTTGTCGATGACACTAAATTGGAAGAAGCTGTTAACACTCTTGAGGGCAGAGAGGCCCTGCAGAAGGATCTGGACAAATTGGAGAACTGGGCAATCACCAACCACATGAAGTTTAACAAGGGCATTTTGCACCTGGGACATGGCAACCCTGGCTGTATATGCAGACTAGGGAACGAGATGCTGGAGAGCAGCTCCATGGAGAGGGATCTTGAGGTTCTGACAAGTTGAACATGAGCCAACAGTGTGCCCTGGCACCAAGAAGGCCAGCCCTGTCCTGGGGTGCATCAAGCACAGCTGAGTGACGGAGATGATTGTCCCACTCTGCTCTGCACCGGTGTGGCCTCACCCAGAGCACTGTCTGCAGCTCTGGGCGCCACAGGCTAAAAAGAATATGAAGCTACTGCAGAGTGTCCAGGAGACGGCCACTAAGTTGGTGAAGGGTTTGCAGAGGAAACTGTATGAGGAGCAGCTGAAGTCACTAGGTCTGTTCAGCCTGGAGAATTAGAGACTGAGTGGACACCTCATCAGCTTCATCACAAGGGGAGGAGAAAGGGCAGGCACTGATCTCTTCTTTTTGATGACCAGTGGCAGGACCCAATGAAATGGCAGGAAGATGTGTCATGGTACGTTTAGGTTGGACATTAGGAAAAGTTTCTTCATCCAGAGGGTGGTGGAGCACTGGCTCTTCAGGGAGATAGTCATGGCGTCAAGCCCAACAGTGTTCAAGAATTGATTGGACAACAACCTCAGATGCATGGTATGAATTTTGGGATTGTCCTATGCAGGGACAGGAGTTGGACTCGATGGTCCTTGTGGGTCCCTTCCAAATCAGGATATTCTATGAAACAATGTGGTTCTCTGGGCTAAGCAGCAGAACATCAAAATACAGCTAGGATCACTTTTTAACACAGGAACATTCATTGTAGAAAGGGTAATCCCTTATAACTAATTTTGTAACTAGCTATGGTCCAAACATGAGAAACTGATTATTTTAAGACTAAAGAAGCACTGTAGTTTTATATAGGACGTGTTCCTGGCATTTCAAAAAGTAAGAAAGCAAGAAAAATCTTCAGCAGTTATATGCAGGACACTGACAATTGCTATGATGTCTATAAAGACATGGAAAGATTGGTAAATGGAAAGATAAAGTAATTTATTTACAACAATAATTTAAGAGTACCATTACAATTTTAACTGAGGAAATAAGATCTTTAATTTATTTACTATATATTTGGTCTTATCGCACAGGGGAACTGCATCTCATGCAAAAGAAACTGTGATTTAAGAAGTTTTCCCAACATGTGATGTTCTATTTCAGTATTTGGAACATAGAATAAAGTCAATTAGACACTGAAAAAGCAGGATAGGCATTGAGAATAAACATTTATCAACCATTTAGTTGGCAAGCTGAATGAAAACTTATGTTCAACAATTATTTCATGTCATATATTTAGGAAACCTTGTACTTCAACTTCTATATAATGTTTTTTTACAGCTCTACTTAAAGAAAACAAAATGAAACTGTTTATAAATCTGTCATTACCCAGATTTTATCATAACAACCTACTTGGAATTCTCATTTGAACTGGTATATTTGTTCAAACATTATTTAGTTCTATGTGTTCTGTTTCTCACACATAAACATTTTTTTTTTTTATTCTCCAAGTTTGATATTTTCTATCTCCAAACTAAAAAATGAGAAATATTCTTGTTCCCTGTGCTTTGATAACTGTTCAGTATGAAGCCCAATTTCATGAACTACAACAACATCCAAAATCTGAGGATTTTGGTTGAATTTCTGAGACTTAATTTCAAGACTTATTTTTGCTCTTTTTGGAAATCCAGTTATCTATAAGTAAAAGCAAACAGGTTATTAATGTCATGACTTGCTATATTAGGAGTTCTAATGAGGAGTACGAGAAGAGAATAAAATCAGAAGAAATTAAGCTCTTAAATTTTTCAAAGTTAGAATAAGTATTAAAGGAAAATCTCTGAAGCTATAGTAAGGCCATATATGCTAAGATACAATATATATGAATGAAAAGTAACACATGAATTTCCAATGCAGTATCACAACACATGGTTACATTGTGTGAAGTATTAAAAAGTAGATTGATGGAATATTGGGGGGGAATTGAATCAATACCAATTTTTCAGTCATAAATAAAGGATTAATTGTCATGTCTTTTGCCCCTCTTACTTCTGCAGTCTAACTGTGTATTGAGAAAGTCAGAAACTAGGTTTAAAACAGTCAAAATATTATATTATAACCAAATATTTCTCAATATCTTTTTTTCACATGCTGATAAACTATGAATTTCAGTGAGCAATGATGAGAGGAAAAAGTCTACCTAACTAAATTGCTATGGACTTTTTTTTTTCTTTACTGCAGTAACTAAGAAAAAAACCCCTAAAAATATTAAGAAGCTATTAAATCATGTGTCTTGGCATTTAATAAGCTCTAAGTATGACATGAAAATCAAGGCTTTATGAAACATTTGCAACTCAAGTTCTGTTGTGAATAGTGCAGTCCTATTTCTTACAGGAAGAAAAACAGACAGTGGTCAGTAAAAGAAGCGTTGTATTATAATAATGATCTGGCTGTGAATGCCTAGCAAACTTACTTGTAGTTGGAAAATGCTGAGTTTGCTAGGCCTGGGAGGAAAGTATAGTTAAAACTAATGACAGTAGAATAGGAAGGGCAAAAGAGTGAGGCTAGCACGTTCTCCTGAGAGCTGGAAGATTCAGCTCTTGGACCTTTGGTCTCTCATGTTTCCAGCAGCTGCTGTACAAACAAGGGTGCTTCCAGCACTGCCTGCCTCACCTACTCTTTTGAGAGTGTATTTTAAAATAAAACATTGGTCTCCTCCTGTGAAAGGACTCAAATGCTTACACTAAGGCAAGAAAAAAAGAGTTATATATGACTTGCTGACTCAGGTCCCTGGAGGGGAGCTGCAAATACTTCTGTCACTATCCTCACAATTTCTAATAAACTAGTTTCGGCAGCTCACTGTTCTGTGCTGGATATTGTTAATATTATTCCAACACCTTACAAAGGCACAGGCTATTCTGCAACTGCTGAACCCTTCTGGTTTGCATGTGTGGATGAAAGCAGCCTTCTATCTGCTCAGCTTTGGTCCAGAATAGCCATATACCATTCCAAGACAGAGATGCAAGACCCAGATAGAACATCAATTAATCTTTCTAATGTAATTGCTTATGGCTATTCTCAGGTTTTTTTCTGCAGTGGTGACAGTGCATCTCTAAAGTATGGGAAGGTCCTGTTCGGTTATAAAATGGGACTTTAGGGAACACTACTTTTAAAGGAAAAGTCTTAACTACTAACTACTCTATAGAAGAAGTTGTTAAAAAACTTACAACTTCTAAATCAAAATTTTTCTACGATGTTTTGAAAGTAATGAAAAAATGTTTTAATTTTTCTTACAGAATTCTACAGCAAGAAAACAAGTTTTATTTGAAAACTCAGTTTTCTCTTGCAACACACTTTTCAATAAGCTTATTGTTGATTAGGCAATATCAGTGGGCCATTAACAAGCATTTTATGATAAACTGAACTGCACTTGAAAACTGAGCTGGATTGGAAACCTCATTAGTGAGATTACTACATTCAATGTGCAGAAAATAAAAAGGACTGCTGCTGTGTTTTCTGTGTTAAGATATTAAGACAGCTTATTCTTTGCCCAAAATCAGTAAGTGAATGCAGATAGTTCAACTCGTCTCAGCAAGGACAGATCAGTTTTTTCATCCTTCTCAAAACATTTTACAGTTGTTTGCATTTATACTGGAATATTGATACTCTCTGATTAATTCAAAACAAGAAATATAAACTATAATGGTCATTTTTAATAGAAGCTTGCATAAAATTTTATTTAAAGGCTGCCAGCCAAAGGCAACATTACTGTTATATTGCAATTTGAAGTTTGTTCCTATCTCTCTAGATTAATTTGATTTTGATTAATTCTGATATGGATTAATGAAGGCACTTGAAAAATTAAATTACAAAGCAAATCACAAACACCTTCTGTCATAGTCCTTCTTCTATCACTTAGACTTTATCTGATCTAGAGGAGTGTAAAGGGGAATGAACCTGGCCTCTTAGAACCTGGAATACATTTGGCTTGCATTCAGTTTGGAAGCCGAATAAAGATTTTGGTTTTGAAACTGTTCCAAAATGTTGAGAATTTATAACTGTGTCCATCTTGAAAGTATTATTATATTGACAACTGAATAATGTTGATCCAAGTTAGATTTCAGACCGCTTTTACATTGGGGCAAATCTACAGATATTAAATGTAATTGTTAAAGAATATACTTAAATAAGAACATCATTGGATATCTCCATAGACTCATTTAATGGAATTGAATCATTCCATGCTGGAAAAATATTAAAAGGTATCAGTCACTAGAGAAAATGAAAAAAAATTGCCTCACTATATTGCTGGCAGCTTCACGGATTTTACCAGTTTAAACTTGTAAGCAGAGAAGCCACAACATTTTTTTTATCAATTCATGAATGTGCTTAATGTTTATATAATTATTCCTTTCCTCTCCAAAGATGAAAGAATGCTTGAACAATAAGTAAATTGTGACCTTCCTGCAAAATGACCCTACCTTTAAAGATGGATCATGTAGGGTGATGCTTGGCTGCATCCAGTACATTAATATTTATTAAGCTGACAGAAAGTCAATTTCACCATAACTTGTTCTGTACCAGAACAACAGTAAAAGTTGTGCCAGGATTAAAAAAAAAAAAAAAAAAGAAAGAAAAAAAAAGCAGCAGACATTCAATTAATGCTTTCTGTAAATGTCATTGTACATTTTAATAGGAAAAAAAAAAAAAGAGAAGTTTTCATAGACTTTCATGAATAAGCTGCACATAAAATGAAAAAAAAAAAAAAATTATATATATTCTTATCATACACTGATTTAGGAGTTCACTCATTTCCAAGTTCAATGATCATTTGAAGTCAAGCAGGTCAAGTATCTTCAATAGTCAACAATGCCTGACATTAGTATATTTTCTACAACTCCTAAAGGTGAATGTGAAATCATACAGTCTTCACTACTAAACAGGCATTTAGAAAAAACTGATAATAAATGGCAGCTGATATAATTTGTCATGCCAGTAAATTACTGGATGCTTAAAAGTGTACATGAAATAAATAACATTTGACAGAAAACAAAATGGTCATGGAAGCATTACCTAAAGACAGTGAATGTATACAAATTAATGTGATAAGAAGGATAACCCAAAAATGCAGAAAACAGGATACTTTGGACTCTGAAAATGAAAAATACCATACAGATTTTACACAAGGATTGCTTTCTCATATTTTTACTGTGCTAAGATTAATGAATATATTTCCAGCTGCTCAGTTATGTTAGCTGAAGGCACACAGGAGGTGCAAATATAACTTTTATATGACACGGTCAAATAATTATCTGGTTTATTATATTATTTGGTTCCAATTGATAGAAAATATAAAACCTAAACTTACTCCTTAGGCTGCAGTCAGATATTATGAAGGCATCAAAATTTAAAAAACTATGGCAAGAATCAGGCACTGAAATTCAGATCCTACTTTAACTGTTCCTAAAACCATAATATAAAACTCATCCTGTGTTTCTGGTCTTGAAACACCAGTGTTTTCACAACTCAGCCATCACAGAGTTGTTTTCTTCTAATTAAATGAGTAACACAAGCCATTCACAGAGATCATGAGAGCTGAGTTTTTCTATACGGTATTTTTAATGTGCAATCTAAATGCACCTTGATGCACATTGGTGTTCCAAGAGGTCCAGAAATTCCTGTCAGAGAAAAGAGAGAGAAATATTTCCCAATTCAGTATGATTAAGCACTCCATAAAACTTTTCTGTTCACAGAGCACAGGCATTTTTGAGAGTTTAAGCTAAAGTGATAAACACTATCCCAAACACAGTATTTCATAACTTCTACTTAAAGATTTAGTCTTTCAGGATGGCTTTTCTTGGTGTGGACTTCTATACAGGTGATTTGTTAAAGGTGTACCCTTATATTGTGAATATTAAATTAAAAAAGATCAATAAATTTGTAGGCAAAAACACAGTGCAAAGGGGTGATATCTGACTTGCAAACAGAACAATACAGGATATATTATAATAAATAAGCTAAATAGCAGGAAGCCCCCTGAGGTAAATGGCACCAAAATCCTGGCAAGGCTTCTGTGGAAAATGACAAATCCTCTGGCATCCTCTGGCATTTATTATATCTCTGGGGGAGGAAAAAAAAAAAAAAAAAAAAAAAAAAAGCCAAGCTGAAATATTTTAAACAAATTACCAAACAGCTGTTAATTATTGATATAATAAATTTATATTAGGAATGAGAACTGCTAGAATAGGAAAGACTGTAGAAGAAACCTGTTTTAATAGAGTTTCCATGGAAGTGCCTCAAAAGAGAGATTAATCTTAAAGTACCATAATAGATGTAATTCACCTTTATTTTAGGAAGCACTTTAATAAAGTGTCCAATATGAATCAAAGAAGTTGAAAGGTTTATACAGCATTGCCAGTGTGCAGCTTTGAATACAAACCTGTTTGATGTGACCCCTGGAAAAAGACTGAAATGAGTATAGCTAAAACTAAGCCTTTGTAAGCTTAATAAAAGCACAACATATTGTGACTGTAATTAAGTGCTGTGTATCTGAACTTGTGGTTCTTTGTTATACTTGAACAACAGAAAGAGAACTGCATAAATGCAGCACCCCAGCATTTTTCTGTTTTCACCTCCTCCCTGATACAATGAATTTGTGATGCTGAAAAATGTTATTTAAAGTACATCTTTACTGTGGCCTCAATTTTTCAGCCTATAGCTGGAGTTAATTAAAAATCCATTATCAGTGGCTCATTGAAAATATTAATACATACCAGTTTTCTTCTTTTTATCTGGTCTGTCTAAACAATTAGATAACATATCAAGAAGACAACTCGGTACCATATGTATGCAAACTTTTCCCCATAGGGGAGTGTTTGGTGAAGTTTCTCGGCAATCATTCTTAGGATTGAAGACACTAAATATCTTTGATTAAATGACCTTGGTACAAAGACCAGGACTGTACTCTTCATGTTTGATGATAACATTCTTATCATTATGGAGAATGATTGGAACATTTTACAGGAGTAACTGGATGTTTCTGGTGACTGAATAATAGTAATAGGATGAAAACCATCAATAGTATAGACTGACTGAAATACTTAGGGACTGAAAAGAAAAAATAAACAAATATTGCATGTATTAGCTAACTGCAAGTTGACTATAAAACCTAAAGATAAGGCAATGGTGGATAATAGCAAGTATAATTCTGGATGCATCATATTATTATCATTACGAGTGAGAATCAAGGGAAAGGGCAACAAGATGGACATCTTGGTAGGGGTCTGTTACAGACCACCCAACCAGCATGAAGAGGCTTGTGAAATATTTTGCAGGCAGCTGGAAGAAGTTTCCCAATTGTTAGCCCTTGTTCTTATGGGGGACTTCAGCCTACCAGATGTCTGCTGGAAATACAACACAGCAGAGAGGAAACTGTCTAGGAGACTCCTGGAGTGCATGAAAGACAGCTTCCTGACACACCTGGTTAGTAAGCCCGCTAGGAAAGTTGCCCCACTGCATCTGTTGTTTGTAAATATCAAAGGACTTGTGGGCAGTGTGTTGGTTGGAGGTCACCTTAGGCATTGTGATCATGAAATGATTGAGTTTCCTAACCTTAGAGAAGGTAGACGGGTGGTCAGAACTGCTACTTTAGACCAGTAGGACTAGGGAAGTGATTGTGCCACTGCACTCGGCACTGGTGAGGCCCCACCTTGAATCCTGTGTTCAGTTTTGGGCTCCTCACTACAAGAAATACATTGAGGTGCTAGAGAGAGTGCAGAGAAGGGCAACAAAGGTGTTCAGGGGCCTGGGGCACAAGTCTGATGAGGAGCGGCTGAGAAAACTGGGTCTGTTTAGCCTGGAGAAAAGGAGGCTGAGGGGAGACATTATTGCTCTCTACAACTACCTGAAAGGGGGTTGTAGCATGGAGGGTGTTGGTCTCTTCTCCCAAGTAGCAAGTGATAGGACAAGAGGAAATGGCCTTCAAGTTGTACCAGGGGAGGTTTAGACTGGATATTGGGAAAAAATTCTTCACAGAAAGGGTTGTCAGTCATTGAAACAGGCTGCCCAGGGAAGTGGTGGAGTCACCATCCCCAGAGGCATTTAAAAGGAATTTAGACAAAGTTCTTACGGACATGGTTTAGTGCTAGAGTTAGGTTATGGTTGGACTCTATGATCCTGAGGGTCTTTTCCAACTGAAACGATTCTATGATTCTATGATTCTATATGAACTATTTTTACTATAGTCCTACAGAGTTTCTGTAAAACAAGATTTTGATATATAAATAGTTTTACTTCTGATTGGACTTAGTATATAAAAGGTACTTTGCTGAGGAGGAAATTAAAGGACTTATTTTACATAAAGAGATAAGAAGAGTTTGACTTTTTTCATCAGGTGAAAGACAGGTCTACATAAAATACCATTGTTTTCTATAAACACATCTAGTGGATAAAAAACAGTTCAAAGCAAAAATCTAATTAAGCTAAAAATCAGTTTTCTTACAAGAACAACTGATTAGTAACTGACCATCATTTGGGCATCAAATGCTTCTAGCAAAGCAAAAAAATCCTCGTATAACCTTCTACTATAGGTGATGGATGCAAATCTGCATTACAAAACCAATACACCATTGAGTGGAACATAAGGTAGCTTTTGACCGACCCCAGTGTCCCTAAGTGATACCCTACTTACACATTTGGAAATAATTAGACAGAGGTTTGTTCTGATTACAGCAGGCATGGCACAGCTCACCTACACACACTGAAATTCTCTTCCCTTCTCCAAAATATACTTACATGCACATGCCCTATTCAAAATAACTTGCATTTGTGTTAAATGCAAAGCGTGCCCTGAGTATTGATTGTTTCAAGCCAAAATTATGCCATACCCATGCTAGCAATTCAGTATCATGGACCATCAAGTGACAGTGCCGTGGCCTGAGCTTTGACTTCATTTAGTGTAATAACATAGAAACAATGAATAGAGACCATGAAGCTTTATAATTAACACTGCAAAACTAAAGAGGGATGCTACATCATCAGTGACCTTCCCAATGGAGCAGTTGTAAGACAATACTGCATGTCTGTTGAGAAACTTACTAAACCTTTTTATTTAAGCAAGAAACTCCCAGGCTCTGAAACTCAAGTAAACCAAGCGAAAAACAAATTAGTATTTGCTCATATAAACCACCAAAATTATAGTTCCATAACGTCAAGCTGTCTTTAAGAGATACATGATTCAATAACACTGAATCCACTCCATGGTGATCTCCTGTTATGTTACGGAATGTTTCTTGAATGCATTACATAGACATTTGACCTATGCTCTTCAGTAGTCATTACTCGAAGTTTATCATGCGTGAATTTCCTTTTGTTAATTAAAATAATGTGAAGTACACACTTCCAGAGTTGATCATGGAAATTTACTGTGACTGATCCTACTTCTAGTGTCTCTTTGGCACAGGAAGTTGCTCTTTGAAATAGTTTCCCTAATATTGTAGTGGTGGTGTTAGGGAAAATTTTGTGGTTTTATATGTAGTTAATTTATATCAGTGAAGGCTTTCAGACTGATAGAAAAGCTTTGCTTTTTAAATCAGTGATAAATTAAGTACAGTAAATGTTGTTCTACACAATAATAGTATTTTATTTATTTTTACTCGTGGGATAAAATATTATTAACAATAAGAATATTATCTGTGGTAGAGAAAGTAATACTGTTAAGCTGACTTTCATAAATGTGAATGCTAATTATAGCTGTTAATCCAATGAGACACATTTCAGAGGTGTGGATAATCACCATAAATTTCACCTTTCTGTGAATACATAATGAAGCATCAGAGATTTATTTCTAAGCTTGTCAACTTTTGTCAAGAGATTTTCATTACATCAAACATTGATTAAGCTAAACTTAAGTCTACCCTGCAATAGATGGCTTTGAAGTCCTTATAGACATAATTTAAAACGTACCTTTGTAGAGAACTCTATTACAGTGTGTGAAAAAAAAAAAAAAAAAAAAGGAAATATTTCCAACTCACATAATGTACTTCTAGAAATATTTTTTGCTCTTTCCTAAGTTAAATCTGGAGACTGGGAAGAAGTAAAGCATAAAGAAGTATGGAGATATTTCTGTTACTAATGAAGAAATGTTAACAAGCTGGGAGAAACTTGTCATGCTATTGATATATATGTGGGATCTTGTGTGTGGGGACAAGAGCTGGTAGATGTACATAAACTGTATATACAGGGGAATGTATACACACTGTACATATATATACACTGCTACATGGAAATACTTCTCTTGAAAGAGAAGGTCTTCATCATTTTATGTAAGTTTTATCTATTGCAGATATGGACAAATATTATCCTAGTAATCTAGTCTTGAAGCATATATATATAACACATAAATACATTTATATATTTGTGTATGTGTGCATTTATGTTTTCAAAATATTTTGTTTACATTTATATCAGTAACTCTACAGGAATATGGAAAACAATTTTTCTGCCCAATGAGCAGCCTAGTGAATTCTCCCTTCATCCATCAGTTATATGAAGTGAATACATCTCTCTTAACCTCTGTGCCATAGCATGTACCTTTCTGTCACAGCAATTTCTGCTTATTCATTTACTGAATAAAATATATAAATACATATATTCCAAGATGCTGTATTGTATCTTTGTCTGCTTCTTGCTGAAATCAATAAGAATGGAAGTACGTTCTCAGTACTCTGCTATGCTATACATGTAATCCCATTTTTCTTTTTTTACATCACTCACTTTACTGTGGATTTCACTTTTACACTCATAATAAATGAGAAATCCAAAGTACACAAAAATCCTACTCAATATTTCATTAATGCCTACAGAACCTCCCATCTTCAAATGCAATAAATCTTTTGGAAGAAAAAAGAAGAACGATCCTTCAGTTTGTAGGAGGATCCTGTAGTGAGTTAAATTCATTTCACACAGCACTGAGAGACCCTCTTCTTTCACTAATTCCAGTAGCAGTTCAGAACTTTACATCTTGCAGGAGTCATTCTTGCGATATTCATTAACAACTTTTTCGACAGAGTACTGTGCTCTGAGGAGTCTTATACCTCTCAGTACGGTCAAGGAAAAACAGAGAGGCTCAAAATAAGGTCTTTTTTTGCAGTTATTACCAGACTGTGTCCTCATGCATTATTTTTTATATAGAATAAGATTACTATTTTCTAGCCCTGTCTTGTCACCATCCTGCTGAGCAGCCACAACACCACTTTATAACTCGAGAAGTTTTATAGTACTTGTTTCTCATCAGGTTCCTATTGTGGTCTGGCCACTGGTACTTTCACAGTCCAGGTCAACTGTCAGGGACAAATGCAAAGGAAGCTCTGAGGAATGCAAGGTCTGTAACTGGGGAGATTCACTCTAGGTTAATGATAAGTCCAACAGTGTTAAGAAAGGCCATTTTGCAACTTTCAAGGAGCATTAATCTGATCACATCCAAGCTAACTCCAAAGGGTCCTTCCATAAACAATGGAGAGAAATGGGCTTATCTAGGAAATGACTCACCTCAGTTTCAGAGACTCAATGAAATTGCCTAAAGGTGTTCAGTGACATCTGAAGTGATCTATCATATCCTACATGGTCTTCTGCTGATGTGCCAGAAGGGCAAATAATCTACTGCAGAAATTTTAATATCTGGATTTTTTTCAAACTTCAGGAAAGCAGTTTCAAACATCTGCCAGTCCCCAAGTTTTGGATGTCTTAGAGCACCTCAAATGGTTTAAAGTCCTTGAACTTAAGCAACTGAGATGTCTATATTAGAATGAGATGTGCCCTAGGAATGCCTATTCCTTTCCTTAGTGAAGACATTTAAGGGTAATCAGATCAGATGCAGATGGCTGCAGCTAGGTGAGATTAGTACCACTCTCAGTGGTGGTTAGATGCTGCTTTGAAGAAAAGTGACCACAAACGGTACAGGAGCACTTCTGTCTTTACTCTCCTACCTTGCCTGTAGCTATGTTGTAGAGACTGAAACTGCAGAACTTCCAGGTCTTTATACTGGGGAAATCATGTAGTATCTGAATAAATTGGCTTGTGGGCAATTTGCTTCTGATATGGTGTATTTTATGATAACCACACCATAAGATGCATAATTACTGCGCATTGTTCTGTCTTAAGGAAAGGTTCTATCAAGAAAACTGTATTTGCGAATATACGAGAATAGCAATAACAAAGTTATAAACATTCCAGTCAAAGCATCCCTTTTTTACCCCTTCCTGATCTTTTTAAATTTAACTATAAATCAGCAGTAACTGCAGTGCTTCTCACTATTGCTTTGAATCAGTGTTGTATTTTAATGTAATTCTGCTGATCTAATAAGACTGTCTGGCTGGCATCAACAAACAATACAGACAGGAGAAAAAAAGGGAAATGAACTCAAACAGATGCAGTTTAGTGTGGGCTGACTATAGATAATGGTGGATTTTTTTTGTTTTCTAGTATATTTAAGATTATATGAAAACATGTGAAGGGTCTTTGCTGTCTAGAAAAACATAGTGGGTGACCTGGAGTGGTACGTTTATTGGGTCTGCTTGTTCAGCTCTACAATACAGGAGTCCATAACACATGCCCATCAGAAATCTAAGCATGACAATTGAGCAGTGTAATGGAGTTCCACAATCTGTATTATGTTTTCAGGGTGTAATTTCATGTTGTGAAGTTTGAATGGCAGAACAGATTACTGCAGAGGTCATGTCTGCTCCATGAAATGTTGCTACAGCTGCAAGAGAGGAGATTGTTCAAACTGAACCCTAAGGTAGCAGAGCTCCTGCTTGGCGGAAGCTTCAGAACTGTTGCACTTAAACCGCAAAAGGCAAAATCAAGAATCTTTCAAAGGAAATTCTCAAAACATATTTGTTTCTTTGGATGTTTTGGAACTGGGATACCCGTGAACAAAGGCTATACAAAGGCTATTATTTTAAAAGTTTTGTTTGTTTATTTGTTTGTTTTTAATTATGCCCCTAATGTGGGGAGGTTGCAACCACATTCTGACATGCTAACCTTGGTTCAAGTTTTGCTGATGAATTGCTTGCTTGTTTCTTTCTTCAGTCCTGCCAATCACGATCTGGAATAAGCAAGTTTACTTTTTTATGTAAATCTAAACACATAAAGTACACCTAAAATGAATCATTTCCTCTAGTAGATCAATAATACAGTATTTTACTGGAAATCTCATTACAATTAAACTCTTGAAAAGCCTCCTAAACAGTAAAATGGATTTTTTATTTATTTTTTTTTTTTCACTGACAGCCAGTACCTTAGAGGATAATATCTCTGTTAACAAGAAAACTGAGATAATTAAAATATTTACAAAGCATCTGCCATCCACCTATACTGACTGGAGATTATAAAAGAACATAGATTATAAGAATAAAAAATAAATTAAAAAAAAAAAAGGGAAGTTCATACACAAAAATAAACCAGAAACTTTAGGGGAAAAAAAAGGCAATGTTCTAACCTTCTACACAAATGCACAGATTAACTAAATGAAAAACGAAAAAAAAAAATCCAACTTAACTTTGAGGACAATTTTGATGTGTAAACAAAACAATCACTATGTAGCATTTGCCGAGAAAAATCAGAATGATGAGATGCAGTGTGGATCACAGATTATTGCACTTTAATTTCTAAATGAGCTTAGACATCTGTGAAATTAAAACCCCAGGGTGGACAATTTATGTGACACTATGTTGAGAAAGGAACAAAGCTTTGAGATGCAAATTCCAGCTTTCCATTGCGTCAGAGCAGGTAACCTTGCAAACAACCTTCACACGGACCAGTCCTCTCCTCTCTGACTGATGTCTCCCATATGTATCTATTTCTCCTCTCTGTTTTCCATTCAAGTTGACAGCAATTCCCAGTTCATTTTCTAAAGAGACCGGTAAAAGTCAGGCTGGACCTGTACCTGTTATTAACCTCTCTTGTATCATTGTTACTTATTTTTCTCCTTTGAGATAAGCAGTTACATTGCACTTGCTGATCTTTGCATGTGATGTGTTATTACATAAAAATGGTACTGCAAATGTCAGCCTGTTACTGAGTCATTAAAGTCAGGTCATGATATTTGAAAATTTGATGTTCTTAACCTTTTCAGGAGTTAACCAACATATATTATGGGTTTATTTGTCTTTGTTTGTTATTTTTGTCATCGCTGTTGTTGTTGCTATATTAATTATTCATTAATACAAGGGCATATATTGTGCTATAAAAAGCCATGAAATTTAATTGATTTATTCATGTTATTGAATAAACTATGATTTAATCATTAACACTATTTACATAATCATTTTCACTGACCAGTTTGAGACTCCTTCATTATTTTGTTTGAAGGAATTCATTTGAACTCTGTATATGCACAAGTAATTAGTTATTTCCCTTCCATATATATACTAAAGGACAAGGTGGGACAAGATAGGAAATGCCATGAAGTTGGCTGCAGGAGGTTTGGGTTGGATATTAAGAAAAATTTTCTTCACCGAAAGGGTTATCAAATACTGAAACAGGCTTGAGTCACCATCCCTGAAGGTATTTAAAAGATGTGTAGAAGTGGTGCTTAGGCACATGGTTTAGTGGAGGACTTGGTAGTTTTATGTAAACAACTGGACTCTATGATTTTAAGGGTCTTTTCAACCTAAATTATTCTATGATACACAAATAGAAATGGCATTTTTTTTCTATATGGAATAGGGTTTTCCTGCCCGTCAGTAGCGCAACTGAATATTCTTTTAGGTTGTATGCACTTTTATATTGGTTTCAAAATAAGGCTAATGAATGTTGAGCTAAGCAGAAAATGGATATTTCTCATTTTCAATTACAAATTAAAATATTTGATAAAATGTATATATAAAAGTGAGCCTGCATGATATTTTGCACACATGAATTAACTTCAAATCTCAGTTAATGTCTGAAACCTATCATATGTCAGAGAATCATTCTGTCAAAAATTGTGATGCTTTCTCATATAACTGAAGTCCCAAGAGACAAATATCTCAGAAGTTCATTAATTTTTAAAGGACTGGAATCACTTTGTGCCAACAGCTGGGAAAAAAAAAAAAATAAAAAGGTGGGGTCCAAATACTTGCCATGTTTGATTTGAAATCCAACCAAAATTATTCTGGGAAGGCATTCAGAAAAAAGTTTATGAATCCAAACTCCATCACATACTCAAAGTCAGATTCTCTAAATAAATCAATCCAAGAAGTATTATTTTTTCTAAAAATTTCTTGACTTCTTTATATTCCCTAGCAGTCTATGGTTTCTGCAGGCAACATATTAATATGAGTTATCAGGTGCCTTCTTTGAGGTATCACATCCAAATTATTCTTATGTAAACAACATACTGAGAATATGTATTCTAAATGTATACCTAAAATACATTAATTTATATGCATATATTTTAAAATATATAAGTTTTATTCATTTGCTCAATATACTTGATGAAAAGAGGCCATTTAGAAAGTCTTCTGTGAGAACCTTCTTTGGTTGCTAGTGTAAGTTTTAGGAAGTTACTGAAGAATCCTCTGTATATGTATTTTTACTAGATTTTTTTTAATGGACACTTTTATAGAGGAATAATACCAATGACATGCTGGACATCTGCTGTCCAGCTTTAAGAAGTGAATTTTCATTCCTGAACACTGAGAAGATATCACTTTTTTCCTGATATATCATTCATGGACAAACGCTCTTGATATCTCTTGATATCTCTTGATATCTCAAAAGAGCTCCCATAGGCACAAGTAATTTTTTACAGTGACAATATTCAAACTCACTTAAAACATGCAGTTGACAATACCATGCTAGAGAAAATGGTTTGTGTATCTTTTTCACACTGTTGAGAACCACTACTAAAACAAAATCTTGACAGATGGAACAATATAAAAGGGCAGTTTTACAAACTAATGGTTAAAACAATCGTGCTGTTTTTAAACTCAAAATACAAAGTGCACAAAATTGTCATATTACTATGCAATCACTCTCATTTATGAGAAAAATAGCACAAAGTTATCATAACTTCTAAGCAAAATAAAGTGTAAAAAAATCACATAGGAACGTAGCACTCGGGAAGATCTAAGCTCCAGAGGGGTTTTATTTCTTTCTTTGGAAAGCAAATGAGCACCATGTGATGATAAACTAATTCTCAGTATGAATATTTTTATGGAAAGCTTTTGCTTTGTGTTATTACAATAAGCTGTTTCCTCAGTTGTTGGATGTGATGCAACCAACCAGCAACAGTTAGATCTGCATCAGAAGGTCATTTACATGGTGAAACATACTATTCTTCCTGATAGTACTGAAGTGGAGATGTTGTGTCCAAAATGCAAGCAGTATGGTTCCTCATAGAAGGCAGATTATGCCTTCACTCATTTCTCATTTTTCTGGGGCATTTTCCATATTAAGCTTCTTTTGTCTTTTGTTTGTTTGTTTGGTTGGTTTGGTTTTGTTTTGTTTTTTATTCTGGTTTGTTTTGTTTTTTTATTGTGTTATTTCTACCAATGAAATCCAATATCAGTGGGATGCTAAAGACAGAGACTCTGATATTTGAACTGTGAGGTTTGTTTGTTTATTTTTCCTTTAAGAAATCCTCTTCTTTTTTGTGTTGATCTCAGACCTGTGGACCGAGGCTATATAGTTTACTGGTGGCTTGTTCCCACTCACCTACAAAATCTTTTTGATCTTTGAATTTTTTCTAAAGACAGTGTGTATATTCAGTTTAACTTTACTAGGGCAAAGCTGCATAATCTACCTTTACTTTTGAAATAAACAATTCTCCAGAGTTTCGACCCTTCCTTCAGAGAAATATTTCCCTGCCACACTTGAGAGATAAATCGTCTAAATGAACTTTTTAATAACTTTTTACACAGTATCTAATTGTGGACTAGCTTAGCAGGAAGCCTCAGCAGGTGCATTTCTATCAAAAATAATTTCACTGCATCTTCTATATAATTGAATTGACTAAGTTCTGCTGCATCATGATGTTTTCTCTCATTATAATGACAGCTGTGATATATTGCAGGCTAGTTATCTGAGTAGAAGAAAAAAGTGAGAAAAAATATATATATTTCAACCATAATTCTTCTAAATCAAGCATCTGAGGGGAAAAGAAAAAAAAATCATTAACCGCAAGCTAAGTGGCAAATCATCTCGAATATTAAATATTTGTATTTGAAAAGTACCTAAACTGGTTTTGGAACATTCACCATATTAGGAGTAAAAAAATTCTTTTAATGTTATTACCTGCCCTCAAAATATTACTCCTTGTGGTAAAAGAAAAAAAAACTAATGCCTTAAAAATACTCAGTGTTCTTCAGTTTCTTAGCAGTGAAATGAGTTCTGCTTTTCACTTTTCTCACCAGGAACACCCTTTTCAAAACATTCAGTTAATAAAAGCAGAAAATATCATATGAATCATCTGGGTGTCATACTGTAAATGCAATTTGCAGCAATTTAGAAAATGCCTTAAGAATAACTTACTCTTTTAAAAAGGGAACTTATTCACTCAAAAAAAAAAAAAAAGTAAAATAACTCTGTCTCTGCATCTGTTTTCAGAAAAATACAAGGAGTGATTTACTGCCATTGAGAAGACTGAGTACTGAATTAAAGCAGATCCATATAGTCCCAAAATTACAAGCAGATTTTATACTCAGCTGTATTACAGTGTGTTCAATTTTCTCATAATCAGAATAACCTTCCTGAAATAGGACTTATTATACTACCATAATTGTGATTTCTTGGTCTGAATATTACTTTCTCTTTCTATTTGTAAGCATATGTGGCACAAGATATATACAGTTAATAAAACTACTGGGCTATTGAGTAGCATTCATTTTTCATTACCAATTCTCAAAGATTTCACTAGAACTGAGAAATTTCTTTTGTTCTAAACATCTTTTTAATGTTTATCAGAAGAAGTATTTATATGATTCTATTATAACTGCTCCCCCACAACATGTTGTCTTTGTCAAAATCTTTCAGGTACACAGAAATACTATTTTTCACTACTCAAGGCAATAATTCTCAGAAACAGAAAGAATGATGAGGTTAGATACTTAAGGAAAAAATTTAGTCTTTGCAGAAAGGCAGGCCCAAAGAAGAAAAATGTAAATTAGTAGTGTGCAGCCTTTCACATACATGTGGTCGGAGGGGAAGGAGTGGAGCTTCTTTTATAGTCCTTCATATGAATGTCATACAGACCCCATGAACTGTTTGGTGGTCAGCAACCTGCTCCCAGCTGCCCAGTGTTCCTCTTTGCTGCTAACACCAGCTAAAGGTTCAGGCATGTGGTGGTGAAAGCCTAGAGAAAGCTCTCCGGAATTAAAAATCCATTCTTGTAGGGAGGTTGCTGCCTAATTTAACAGATTTACTGCTTGTTCACTGCACAGACTGATTTTGTTTTTAGAAAAGATGACAAGCAGGAATAGACTTCGACATTTAGGATCTAATATTGGCTTTAGTGGCAAAGCCCTCTACGAACCAGAGAGTGGACTAAGCTCTTGATCTCCATTGACTGTGCTAAAAGCTTATAAACCTAACCCATACATAGACACAAGCACGAAGTGTCATTTGAGTAGCCAGAAGTATCCAAAATCTCTGTCTGGGTTGCAATGTATTGCACATTTCTTACAGGAGATGTGCACTCTGGACCAGCAGGAGGGGATACTCCCAGAAACGTAACTGAATTTCAAAGTGCATTCAAGTAATTATAGCAACTGAACTATGTCTTAGCTGTCTAGAGGCAAGTTAAGTATAATAGCTGACATGGTCAGTGGACCCCCAGAACTCAGTTTAGTTGCTCACAAACAGACACTATGTGCGGACACTATCTGATTATCTTGGAACAACTGAATCAAGGTACTGCAGTTAGTTACTTCATTGTAAAAGTCTGCAATCTCGAGTTTTACTTGAGGTTTGACATAATTAATTACTTGACTGATAAATGATCTTGCTTTCAGAAAGCATTAATTCTAGCTAATCTTTCTTAGAATTAATTGAAAAGAAAATTGGAAAAATATGAAAAAGGTGAAGAGAGGTATAATGAAGGAAATGTATTGAGAATAGTGTTTTCATTGAATCACATTAGAGAATTATGGAATCGTTTAGGTTGGAAAAGACTCTTAAGATCATCAAGTCCAACCATTAACCTAATACTGCCAAGCCAACAACTAAACAGTGTCCCTAAGCATCATATCTACATGTCTTTTAAACACCTCCAGGGAAGGTGACTCAATCACTTCCCTGGGCAGCCTGTTCCACTGCCCGACAAACTTTTCCATGAAGAAATGTGTAATAATATCTCACTTAAACCTCTCCTGGTACAATTTGAGGCCATTTCCTCTTGTCCTGTCACTTCTAACCTGGGAGAAGAGACCGACACCCTCCTCCCTACAACCTCATTTCAGGTAGTTGTAGAGAGCAATAAGGTCTCCTCTCAGCCTCCTTTTCTCCAGCCTGAGCAACCCCAGTTCCCTGAGCTGCTTCTCATAAGACTTGTGCTCCAGGCCCTTCATACAATTATAGAATCATTACAGTTGGAAGAGACCCTCAAGATCTTCGAGTCCAACCATAACCTAACTCTAGTGCTAAACCATGTCCTTAAGAACCTCATCAATACACCATTTAAATACCTCCAGGGATGTTGACTCCACCATTTCCCTGGGCAACCTGTTTCACTTCTCCCAGCTGCTTACAGAATATTTTGTCTGCGTCTTCAACCTGGTTGAGTAGTCTGTAACAGACTCCCATCAGGATATCTGCCTTGTTGGGCTTTCTACTGAATCTTGTAAACACCCAGCCCTATTTTCACCATCGTCAAGCTCTAGAGAGTCAAAAAACTCCCTCATATACAGAGCTACTCCACCACTTCTCCTTCCTTGCCTGTCCTTTCAGAAGAGTTTATGGCCATCCATTGCAGCACTCCATCTGTGTAGAGTCATCCTACCATGTTTCAGTGATGGCAGCTATAACAGTTTTCCTGCAGCACAATGGCTTCTAGCTCCTCCTGGTGTTTACCCATGCTGTGTGTATTGTTGTAGATGCACTTCACTTAGGCTATTGATCCCATCTGTTTTTTGGGGGAAGAAGCCCTAATTCCTATGTGACCATTCTCAGTGGCTTCCATGGTTTCTAACACATCAATAACCCTTGTGTCTTTCCTGCCACATGGATCTCCATCCCCCACCACCACTGAGATGGCAGACTGAAGAACCTCACTAACACATCTTCCCTCAAACACTGGTATGCTGACCCCAGGCTTATTTGTAGAGACCCTGGTTTTATCCCTCTTCAAATCTAGTGTAAAGCTCTTTTAATGAACCATGCTAACTCTGATCCTTTTTTTTCCTTTGTGACAGGTGTACCTCCTCTGCCATCTGCAGGCCTGGTGTTATGCAGAATGATCCATGATCAAAAACCCCAGAATTCTGTTGCTCCATTATTCCCTGCAACTGGAAGTACAGAGAATACTGCTTGTCCTACTGATCCCTTAACGAGTTGCTCCAATGCCCTGAAGCCTCTCGTATTGTCTTCAGATTCCCTATTCCAGCTTCATTGCTGCATACCTGAAAAATCAATAATGGATAATAAACCGAAGACTGTATCAGGGTAAGAAGTTTTCTCTCCACATTTTTAACCCCACCCTTGGGGAGGCAGTAGACTTCCCTATGAAATGGGTCTGGTCTGCATGTTGGGCCTCTGTTCCCCTCAGGAGAGAATCTCCTATGACAATGACCCATATTTTTTTTTTCTTTCTAGAAGTGGCTTTGATGCAGGGTATAGTCTGACTTAACCTTGGCGGCACCTCCAAGCTAGATGAACCATCGTCCTTGCTATTGCTCAGCTGCACTTGCAAAGCCTCATACCTATTATGCAAGGGCACCTGGGAAGGTGGGGTAGTCTCAGAGGAGATGCACCATTGCCAACTATCCCTTAAGTCACCATGTTCAGCCAGGTGGAAATAGGACAGGTAATTCTTCATATCATGTATCCTCTCTGCCTGCTGGGGCTGTGTCAGGGAAGATGGGGTGTAATTACAGGAGTCTATCTCTCACTCCCATTCCCTGATACTCCTCAAAGGTTCTAGTAAATATTTCTTCAGGTAAGTAGCCATTAGTTTCCAAGTGCAGATGAAATGTTTTCACAGATTTGTGGGAGGACATTGTGTAGGAATCAGTGTGAGCTTGAAATGTTTTCACGGATTTGTGGAAGGACATTGCATAGGAATCAGTGCAAACTTGAGGTTGTTCCTCACATTTTATACAGCAAAAGAATTTCTAAAAGTCATTCATCAGCACTTACTGTAGCAGAACTTTAATACACTCCAGAAGCAGAAAAATGCCTTTAAGTGATAATGCAAATCTGATTTAATAAAGCTTTGGTTGAAACCTTAGCATTATACGTAAAATTTACTATAATCAGATAAAATATAGAATAATTCAACCTCCCTATTTTCTGATGTTGGACAGGCTACTATTATGGTAGAAGATTAGTTATCAGATTCTGAAGCTGTTCTGGTATGTGCTATTTATGTTGAATGTTGTAAAGGAAACTACTGTTCTTTCATTTTCATCTTTACCACTCACACTCTTGCTCTCTCCATTTCTACCTATTACCACAAGTAAATTGTTATAATCTCAATCAATATTTAGAAAATTTGTAGTAGTTCCATTTCATATTAAATAATCTCAGTTAAAAATAAACATTTATTTAAAGACAGTATTTTATTTCTAGTATCTCAGCACCTAATTTTGATTCTTAGACAATAAAATCAGTATCTGAAATATATCTGCTATGTGCACATCATCTCGGAGGATATTACATCAAAAAATGTGTGAACATTTACCACTTTTCTCAAAAATATTTACATATTAGCAGTCCTATTCCAGATATGCCTTTATCTATGTTTAATGCAATGTCTAGTTCCATATCTTATGAGGATTTCCAGAGTTGAATAGTCACTGAAAAATAGCAATTCCACTTAGCATTAAAATCTCAGACTTCACTTTAGAGTAAACGTTTTACCTGTCCTGAAACTTACTCAAGACCTAAGGAAGTTGAAGGATTATAGGAGTTGTTTAGGCTCTAGGAGACCTATAATAATCTTAAATTGGAAATGGGTTTATGTAAAATTCAGCAGACTAGAGACCAAAAGTTCACCTTCACCTAACCTCTCAGACAGTGAGCTTGTGGTTCATCTGATCTACTACTAAAGTGTCTACATCTGCTTTTATGTGCCATATCAGGGAGCTTTTGGCTGAACAAGATACAGAAGTCATCATGGGAACAGAAACAAAAACCTAGCTTTTATTTTTCCTATGTAAACACCTACTTTATCCAGATGAAACGTCAGGACTTCTGTTTCTTGATTTGCATTTTGCCCCTTCTGTCTACCACTGCTGGGTGTGCAGTGACACAACTTTAGCAGAAAAGACCTGTGCCTGTGTAGTCTGTAGCTTGAGAACTGCCAGACTCTCACATGGATGTGAGATTAAACTTTCTGGGACAGGAAGAAAAAAATTCCAGATACTCCACTTCTGAAGCTCTAATCCACTCCTCAGATAACAACTGTTTGTTGAGCAAATTTGGGCATGTCAGCATACATTATAATGCCTCCTAAAATGCAAATTATACCATAAAAAGTGAGATGCTGATTAAACTCCCTGAGTAGAGACAGGAACAAGCTGATCTATGTGACCCTACCAACCTATCTTAAAAGCTGATGTGCCATTTCTTTACACATTTTGCCACAGACCAGATGTGCTTTGATATACAACATGTTTGAACAGCTATTTAATATTTAAAAGTGTCATTCTGGCATATACTGTATAAACATACATTTGGAATACACAACATCCTGTCAAATACAATTAAAAAAAAAAATACAACTAACTGGGTCATGTTCAGTGAAATGGCTATGAAGGCCTATAAGATTATATACAATGCAAATATGTCCAGTTTTATTGAAGAAAACACACCATTTTTCTGTTATTTTTGCTATTTCCTCCCTCAGAAAATTACATTCACGTTTAAGCATTTAAATACAGCGAAAACATATTTCTAATTAACAGTTTTTGGAAAAATATTTGTTATTTTCTGTAAAATAGTAAGTTTCTTCTTCAAAGGCAAAATTCATGCATAAAAACTTCCTTAGACTATTTTCAATGTTTTAATTTATATATAATTTCAAATATTAAACAACTGCCTCCCACTGAAGAATAGGAATGTAGTCATAATTTAAATTTGTAGAAAATAAAAAGAAATTTATATGTTCAATTCTGAAATAGCAGTTAGTTTGAATAAATGTTTAGCATTTATATAATAATATTTTGAGTAAACTACAGTTAAAAAAGGAATTTATAAATTTATCACCTTAATTGTCTTATTTTCTTCAAGTGTTTGCCACAAGTGTTCCATCTATCCATGTTATTAATACTTCTTCAGGAATGAATTTAAATTTCACATTATTTTGGTGTAGCTGCAAAAATTGGGCCACCCGCAATGAAGTCTTCAGGAGCTTTTCTGCAACAGTGGTTATGGTAAAGCTACAATCAAAGAAGATCAACCATAATATTTCCTTCTTAATTAATTAGCCAACCTGGAATATGATAAACCATTTCCTCCTTTGTATCTTTTCTCAGACATCTATATTAAAAATTTCAGAATACATAAGAAATATTTACATATCTGTATGCATAAGTGTAATCACGAACAACTTTGCGAAGAGTAACTAAGTTGAAAAAACATTTTTTTACTCCAAAAGTACCAATAAATAATAACAGTAAATGATAAAATATGAAAGATAAGACGTACTAGCTTTAAAGTAAAATTGGATAGTTTGTGGAGCTGCATAAGGAGAAAAGATACCTTGTAATGAACAAATCAATGGGTGTGGGAAATAGGGTGTGGTCTGGCTATTTTAATCATAGATCTATCTCACATACTCCAATCATGGATGTGCCATTGTAGCTGAATGGAGGAGTATCTGAATGGATGCATAGCTGAATAGTTTTGTAAGCCAGATATTTTCTACAAAAGACCATAAAAAGGCACTGACAAAGTACGTGAACAGAAAATAAATATAAATCTAGCATAAACAGTTGTATTTTAACAACTTATCCTCATAACAAATCCACACTTTACTGGACTATTTACACAATTTACAAAAATGCTAAATGGCAAGTACTGACAGGATCCATTTTAGGGCCCAGCTCTTCAATGTCTTCATAAAGGACTTGGACACAAGACTTGAGGAATTACTTAGTAAGTCTGCCAATGACACTAAATTGAGAGGTGCTGTTGACACTCTCGAGGGCAGAGAAGCCCTGCAGAGGGATCTGGACAAATTGGAGAACTGGGCAATCACCAGCCGCATGAAGCTCAACAAGGGCAATTGCCGGATTTTGTCCCTGGGACACAGCAACCCTGACTATACATACAGACTGGGGAATGAGATGTTGGAGACCAGTTCTGCAGAGAGGGACCTGGGGGTTCTGGTAAGTTGAACATGAGCCAATAGTGTGCCCTGGCAGCCAATAGGGCCAACCGTGTCCTGAACTCTTCTCTCAGTGTCAGAACCTGAGGGAATGGCGGAAAGATGTGCCAGGGGAGGTTTAAGTTGGACATCAGGAAAAGGTTCTTCATCCAGAGGGTGGAGCAGCACTGGAACAGGCTCCCCAGGGAGGTGTCACGGCCCCAAGCCTGACAGTGTTCAAGAAGAGACTGGACAACAACCCCAGACACATGGTGTGAACTGTGGGGTTGTCCTGCGCAGGAATAGGAGCTGGGCTTGATGATCCTTGTGGGTCCCTTCCAACTCAGGACATTCTATGATTCTATGATTCTATGTATGCTATATTTTGCAGGAGAAAAAACAAGCGTACCAGTAGTTTGCCCCCTATCACACATTTTGTAGGAATTTCAGATCTTTGTTTCCAAGTAACCTGCTAAAACTTTGTGTTCTCTCAAGATGTTAAATAGGTCAGATGAATCATTCTCTGAATTGCTTATATATATCTATAGATTACAAAATAATCTAGTTTATTTAAAATATAGATATTCTATATCACAGACAGTAGCTTAAGGAATTAAATTGCAATCAATTTTCTAAGCTGAGGAGTCTTATGTAGCCAAACCTTCCCATTTTATTTTGGTTAGAGTTACCCGTGCAATGAGATATTCCCTAAGAAGGTCTTAAAATCAAACATGTATCCTCATTACTATAATTTCAGTACTTTCTAAAGCCCTGCTTGGAGTTGGTCAACTGGTTTTGGTTTTGTAAAGGTACTAAAAGATATGTTGTTGAGTCTTTTTCCAAGTATATTTCTAAACCAGTATAATCCTACCCAAAATATACTGTACCTAAGCAACTTTGGGTTACTTCTATATTTAATATAGAAGCAGTTATGTATTGAACATAGTGGTCAGCAGCAATGTGTTGATTCATTAGGAATCACACAGTACTGCTGACTTTCAGAGATGCATTTGGTTAGGTAACTTTCATTAAATATTTGATAAAGTTTCTGCCATAGGCAGAATAAACTGCCATAGGCAGATTATTTATCTAGTCACAGTTTAAAATATTATTTTTAGGATGAAGTATCTATCCTGCCAATTATGGAGGTTTTAACTATTTTTCTTATTAGTCTTTTAAAACTCACAGAGTACTTTTGCAAAAATAAGCTTCATATACCTGATTACCAATTGCTTGTTCATGTGAGCTTCATACTCAGCAATTTGTGTCGTTCTAATTTTTTCAGTAAGGAAGAAGAGGAATGTGGGTAACTACTGATATATAGGGCTTGGGGGGATTTTTTGACATGTTTGTAGAAGCAAACAGCATCAGCAAACAAAATTCTAAGTGGTACAACTCTATTTTCCTGCTGAATCCAGGAACTCCAGGTAAAAAAATGGCTCTGAACTATAAATGAATAAATAAAGTTGAATCACATCTCTTGTTGAAAAGATACTATAAAGGAAGACACGTTGACATTCAGTAGACTCTTTTCTCTCTGAATCTGCTATTATAGCAATGTGAAGCATAACATTAGATCATGAGCTATTTTGATAGTCTTTCAAAACAGATCACTTGTGTGTATTAAAGACATTGATACTGTTCTCAAAATATAGTTTGCCCCACCAAATTATGATTAAAGTAGTTTTGTCATTGAAATAACTGTGTGTTTTCTGTAGTAAAGAGTTATGTATTGCTGGATTGTTATGTTGAAAAGTTTATACCTTTTATCTTTGATGCACTTCCATTTCTAAGAAACATGAACTCTGTTTATCATATGAAGTTTCTAAAGTACTTCTCTGTGGAATATAGGTTGCACATAAAAATTAGATGCTACATCATAAAACAGGAGAATTTTTCCATTGAGCAAATTCTGCTCATATTTCTGGGGGAAATCCTGACTCCAAATGAAGTAAATGGGAATGTTGCCATTGACTTTGTTAGAGCTAGAATTTGACTCCTCAAATGTCTCCTTTTATCTTCAATAATCTCAGAAGATTCTTCTTCCTTCTTCTGAGAGTCCTACTTATTGCTTATTGTCCTTCCTTTGCAAATTGCCCTTCAGGCAGAAAGAAGGCAGTCTATTTGCAAACTCATTTTGCTTTTCCATTAAGGATGAGAACACAAAGACACCTGGTAATGATGCTGGTTGTCTGTATCACATCTAACTTTCAAGGTCTTGCCCTCAGTAACTTACAGCCCTTAGCTAGCATTTGAGTTAAAACCTTTTATTTGATTTTACACCTAAATTGCTCCTTTGGGTAAAGAATTAGCTCACTCTATTCTGATTAAAAATAGGTGAAAGAACATTCTCTTTTTTTTATGTCATCACTTTGCAAAGGCTTCATCTGAGCAACTATAGCCATATTACACTCTAGACAGTTCTATGATAATCCCCTGTACAGTCCATGAGCACAATCAGGTATTTCTGGAGTTGAATTCATTCTTCAACAGATGTCTAAACTGGATCACAGCAGTTGAGGAGTCTGTATCAGACTGAATAAGGAATGGTTGTATACACCAAATGGTAGAACAGGGATGTGGTTTGCTCAGTCCTGTTACTTTAGAGCTTCTGTAGCTGTCACTTGCAGATTTGTAGCTTCTCTGAAGAAAAGTTTTAAATATGCTGAAGAGCAAGTCTGAAGAGCAAGCATCCTTAGAATATTTGGAGTGTGTCACATACACTAACATGACAAGATTACCTATCACTTTATCAAGAGAAGTGAAATAAGTAGGCACATGGCAGAGCTCAGCCAGAACTCAATTTTCTTTTGTATCTTCAGTTTTCAAATATTGCTGTAGCTAAATATAATATGAAGTCAAGTTTCATATTAAATGTTAGTTAATCTGTTGGTCTCTAATTTCAGGTTATAAAAATTCCTGGGATAGTTCAGATGAAGGTCATCAGGAGGTCAGACTTGACAATTTACTGTATGTATTTGGTAACTTGAGAAAGCCTACGAGTGATAGGGGCTGATGGACCCTTAACAACGAAAAGAAAAAGGAAATAATCTGTGTTCCTCTGTCACCTGACATGTTCTGGATGCCTGGCTATGGTATTCAGATATTGTGAATCTTAATTGACAATGAATTCTGACATGAAATATTACTTAAAGAACATGTGTTGAATAGTATAGATAATGAACTTCCAGCTCCAAAGAATATGAACCACTTCAACCTCTTCCATTACAGATGAGATTACTTCTGTTGTAAAAAACAATCTCTTTAATTTTGTGCAGCCTATGAATTCTCCCTACATTATTAATATTTGCCCTTTTTCTGTTGGAGCAAGTACTCCCCATAAGGATTTGAGTTACTATAATAAAATCCTTATTAAAAGAAGTATGGAGTAATGAACAAACTGAGTCAGATAAAATGCACCCTGAAAGAAGATGCTGGATAAAATATATGCTTGATATCCTTCCTCCCATTATGTGCTCTACTACATTTTGCAATATGATTAACCTAAGAATATAAGAGTAAATCCCATGCTCCAGTGTACTATTCTACTAGATAAATATAAAACCTGATTTTTTTGTAAATATTGTAAACCAGACCTGTAACTGCTATAAAGACATTAATGAGGATTTTTTGATAGATATGTATTAAAAACAAAGCTAAATTTTGCAGAATGAATTGTTTTTAAATTCTAGCCATTGCCCATTTATTTTCACCCTTTTTTTTTCACTGCCAATTTTCCCTTTTTATACTTCCGTAGTGTTCACTATTTTAATGCAAATTCCAAGTGTTTTCCCCTCAAGAAACAATAGTCTTCCAATTCTAAATTCTGCAACATACATCTTGATGCAGTTAATCTCCTCACTCTTACCTCAGGTTGTCTCAGGTCACTACTGCTCACCGGCTCATCTGGCCTAGCCTGACTGTGGGGTACTGCAAAAGCCTTACAGAATCACAGAATGGAAGGACCTCAAAGGGAAGGGACCTCAAAAGATCATCTAGTCCAATCCCCCCGCCTGAGCAGGAACACCTAGATGAAGTTACACAGGAAAGCATCCAGGTGGGTTTTGAATGTCTTCAGAGAAGGAGACTCCACAACCTCCCTGTTCTCTGTTCCAGTGCTTTGGCACCCTCAATGTGAAGAAGTTTCTTCTCATATTTAAGTATAACCTCCTGTGTTCCAGTTTGCACTCATTGCCCCTTGTCTTATTATTGGTTGTCACTGAGAAGAGCCTGTCTCCATCTGCCTGACACTCACCCTTTGTATATTTATAAACATTAATAAGGTCACCCCTCTGACTCCTCCAAGCTAGAGAGACCCAGCTCCCTCAGCCTTTCCTCATAAGGGAGATGCTCCACTCCCTTAAGCATCTTTGTGGCTCTGCACTGGATTCTCTCAAGCAGTTCCCTGTCCTTCTTGAACTGAGGTTCTCCTTAATGGCTATGCTTGTGTTGCTACATGGACATGGTCCATTTTCTAATTTTGAGGACAAATAAATGGCCTAACTGGGACATATACACACTATAATTGATTCTGCCTGTGCTATGTGTCCCCCCCCCCCATATTTATCAAACAATTCAAACTTTGCACCTTGTCTGGAAGTAGATGGCTCTAAAATGACCTCAAATTCTGCCTCTAAGATAAGAGCTTAACTTGTTGTTCCATTCAGGCAAAATACAATTTGGTCAACTTTATAAATCACAAGACAACAAATTCTCTTTAGGTCTCCCCACTCAAAATATCATTAAAGTACTTTCAGATACAAATTAAGAAAAAGTAGTGCAATATATTAATAGTCAGAATCTATGAAATATCACATTAGAAAGCAGAGGTATACCCCAATTTCATAGTTAGATCACATAAAATGTTGAACTTCATTATTATTAGAATATCCCAAGATTCATCTGGCATTGCTAACATAGCAAAAATATTGAGCGGTCACTTCCATACTTGAAGTCAAGGCACCTCTACTAATAAATACAAAATTTTAAGACAGAATTGTTTCTGCTGGGTTCTACATGGCTTAGTCACAACGAATCTCACATATATACTTTTTTTTTTTTTTTTTTTTTTTTTTTTTTTCCAAGTAAGCTGAGATAAACCAGGTTGATGTTAAACACTTCTGTAAATCTCTTGGAAGTATTGGGGTTACTGATTTTCATGTTTTTTTCAAAACCAGGCATGAATGGTGGTCTATTTTTATTAAGGTCTATAAAGCACATATACAAACCTTTAAACACAAATCATAATGCTGAAATTTCACTGCTCCCCCCTTACTCCTCTAGCATGCTCGTCCATGTCTTAATAGCCATTGGTGTCTGGTAAACAAGTCAGACTGCAGAATTGTAGCTGAAATTCCTATGAAATCAACAGTAGTGAGGATATAATTTAATGCTGGCATATGCACAATCTGGTATGCAGGTTTTGCTTGTTCTTTAGAAAGATCACCACCATATCATATGTGGATAGAAATATTTATCAAGATTGTTGTTGCATTCAATCTCAGTAGCCTCTTTTCTAGTTTTTGCTTATCTAGCTTCTATTTTCAAGTATTCAAGCATAATATAACTCACTAATTTAACTGATATATAGAAAAAGATTTAGTGAGATGGAAAGTAAATTCTTCAAATTTCAAGTTTCACAGCATATCTCTTTTATTAATAGGTGAGCAATTATTAGAAGATATATACTCATCATTTATTCAGGGATCTATAAACATATATATATCACAGACAGAGGAAGTGATATAGTTTCCATTTCCACATTTTCAATATAGAGAATACTTTATCATGTTTTATTTTCTATGTTTTATTTCTATTCAACTGCTCATATTTTCCTGGAATTAAGTTTTCATTTTTATATGAACCTCACAGAAAGTTTTGTTAACTTAAAAAATAAGGGTCTAGTCACTCTTTTATTTGTTTTTATTAGTTTGCTGCTCAAGACAGAGAAGATTATTTCTGAAAAGTACAGTTTCATACTGCCAAAGAAGCTCCAGAGAAGAATATATCATTTCAAAATGTAAGTCCATTTCATAAGGAGCTATTTGTTGAAAGAAGTTTGATTACACAGAGCCAACTGCAAAGTTGAAACTACAATCCAGAAAATGCTGGAGCTCTTTTATGGCCCTTTTTAATATTTTTAATAGCATAACCAGAAAAAGATGCATGTATTATAGCAATAAGCATATTGAAAATTATAGTAACAAGTATACTGAACTATATACTTTTTACCTGTTTCCTTACTATAATTCTTATTTGCAATATATTAAACACTGAGCTCAAGCTCTCGCTATACTGAAATCTGTGGAAAGTTGCTCAATACAGTATCAAGACAGATAAAAGTATATGCATTTCAATTGGATATTTCTAACAACTAGATTAGATTTTCAGTGATCTCGCCTCCATTTCACTGTCTATTCAGAATGCAACAATTCATAAAGTGAAACAGCTTCAGTGGTGTTTGGATTAATAACCATTCTAATCTCTCTCTTGCAGGTAAAAAGTGATAAATATAAACTGTTAATGCCATTCAGCATTCTGAATTGCTAATTTCAATTTCTTTGCCAGTATGTACAGTAATATTTTCTTTATTCTTTTTGCTTCTTTGCATAACAAAATTTTGGTTAATAACAGCAAAGTAATTCAAACTTGAATGAGGAAGATATGCCTTACTAACATTCCTCATAAAATCTTACCATTTACATAAATTTCTAAGTTGCTTAAAATACTCATCGAAGAGTTATGCTTTTTTATTTTTTTTAAGTAATCATAAAATTAGAGTACTGAAGTGAGAATGTTTAAAGCTCAGGGATAATTATATTTGTTATGCTGGTTGCATTAGTACAGAAGTACTATGAAAAATCACAAGTAAAACAGTTTTAAACATTCTTGATACATATGAATTAAATTGAAGCAAGACTGTTTAACAGACTACTCACTAAAACATCCTTACAGAAAAGGAATATTCACATCATACTATTATCACGGAGAATAAACTATACACCAGATGCTGAAAATTTTAATGTTGTCAGTTAATGAAAAAATAAGAATTAGTGTACCAAATCTTTTACAATTAAGATGAATTAATTTAAAAATCAGTGGTGAAAACTAATGTAATAAACTTGAAATGTAGTGGAAAATAGCTTTTTCTAACCAGAGATTTTATTAATTAGCATTTTCTGAACATTTAACAAAAGAGTGTTTAGGGGTTTTAAAGATATATATGTAACACTAAACAAAATGTTGATCTTCATTTAAAAAGAGGAATTACCAGGTTTTAATTTCTAAAATGAAGTTTTAGGCATTACACCGTATTGAGAGTTAGTGAAAATATAAATAATTTCTGTGTGTAAAAAAAATTAATAATATTTTTTACTGATCCTCTAGGAGTGATAGCAAGAACAATGAAATATACAATGAGTGCTAATAACAGACATCCGTGATTAAATTGGCACATTTTAACTTTACAAACCCAGGAATTCAGTGTTCTCTGGATATATCATAGGTGCTGAAAAATGTAAGTTTACACTTCAGTACTAGTTTAAATAGTTGTCCCTTATTCTCCTCTGCTTACTTGTGTGAAGTGTCCTGTGTTCACCTCGAAAAGCTGTTTGTGTGACTGCACAGAAAATATTTTTTTCATGGTTTTCATTTCAAATAAATCAGTTTCCCAGTCTAGATTTTCTCATGTATTCTCATCAGAGAGAGACTAATAAAAGTCTGAAACTCTGTGAGACCTGGAATAAAATCCACAAAAGCAATGACTGGTCTTTTTCAGTGCCAGACTACCAAGCTGTATAGACACATTTGGGGCAACTAGCTGGTTCTTTGACAGAAAATACAATGAACTCATGACTTCTAGATCAACACTGATCCAGCACAAGTGAACCATTAAGCAGAATAAAGTCTTCACTTGACTCACATGTTCAACTTGCTCGCTCAGTTATCTGAATGTAAGGCAGACACTCACACTCGAAATAGAAAATAAAATACAAACACCACACAAAACACACCCACAGCTAGAAGTAAGATGGATGTCCATCTTACCACAGGTATGTGAAGATGAAAACTTTCTGTCATCACCAAGTAAGATAGTACCAAGGTCTGGCTACATATTAGATTCAACAAACCTGAAACTATGTGTCTTTGGAAATCCAGTAGGTCACAAGGTGAGTCCTTGCTTTTATGTTACCACTCATGTGCAAACTAATCATAACTGATGAAACTGATCTAATTAAATACATTATATCTACCCATAAATCTGTCTTTCTTAGGTCATTAGATCATTGCAGTTGTAACAATACTACACCTACAGAGATAATTTTTCGTTGAATTTAGACTGGATTGCTGTGCTTAAGCAGGTTATCATCTTGGCCCAAGATATTTTGGGTCAAAAAAATAACCTGGAAACGTCATTCATAAATACTGCATTTTTTTTGTTGTTGTTGTTTTCTTTTTGTTCCCCTACCCCTCCATCCACCTAATCTGATCAAGTAATAATTGGTTTACTTTTATTTCTCCCTATGTCTGGAGGCAGGCTGCAGGATCTGCCTGAAGTCTGGATATTGCAGAAGAGGAAGTAAGAATATGCCATGATCAGTGTATGTTCAGTGCTACGTATTCCTTTAAGACAGATTTTTCATTTTGAGTAACACCTTGTTCTTCAAATCCTTAGAAATATTTGCATGGGATTATGGTGGATTAAGTGGCTGTTCAGGGCAAAACTGGCAGAATTAGGTCCCAAGAGATTTCCTGTTCTATGCTGCAATCCCTGAAGGGAAGGATTAGGAATGACACTACTAAAATTATTAAAACAGAACAGGATTTTTAATTTAATATACACTTTAAGAAACATTCCCACATCAGTATGGGGACAGACACAAGTTAGAACTACATATTTTTTCTCATATCTAATTCATTTGATGCTTTAAAGTTGATCTTTTTCAAAGGTATTGCTGTTTAATTTTATTTTTAAATCCAAGAATGTATAATTATATCTGTTACTGGAATATATTAAAATTAACAGCTTTTTTGGTGGGAGTCATTTTTGGGTGATGAGGAAGAGATGGGAGGGTATAAAATCATGGACCATGTGATTGGAAAAAGTAGAAACTGGAAAAATATACTGTGATTCATTTCATGAAAAGAAAATATAACTCTACATAATGCACTGAAAATGAGACATTTTAGACACTGAACAAAGTGAGTTTGCTTAATATATCACATTAATAGAGAAATTCAGAAGAAATAACTTGATATCCCATCCAGTATAAATATTTTCAGTGTTCTGTAACTTTCATTTTATCTTATCTGATTTTGCAGTACACATTTTCTTACTGAAATGTAACAATATTCAAAAATTATTTGAATTGCTTTCTTTAAGAATTTTTTAGGAGAACAAGTAAAGCATTGTAAGTTTGCATCAAGAACATTGTAGGGACCTTTGAAACTAAATATTCTACCAAATTGTCTGTGGTCCTGATTTCGTTCATCTTTCTTCATGACTGCAGTTAAAAGACAGAACAAAATATACCTCTCAACCTGAGATATTTGCAAAAAACAAGTTTATAAATGTAGGTGACCTAGAATTCCCTCATTGTTGTCTTCTCTTACTTACTTTTTCCTTTGTGTTACTGCTTTTTAAAATTGTTTATTTATTTTGTTTTGTTTGAGGTATTTTTGTTGTTGCTGTTTAAATTACCCTGCTAATGTTTGGGACTCTGTTATGGTTTTTGTCTCTGGTTACCTCTGATGTAATCTATAAAAACATGCATAATCTATAACAACATACTCAGCTACATTTAAATGTGAGATGGTATTGAAGGGCAGCATTTCTGGAACCACTGGAAACTGGAGGGTGTTACTGAGTTCAGTGATGTGACTGAAGAAGTGAAGTCTGTGCCTGTGAGGAGTGAGAAGACTGGAATGTTTAAGGGCAGATGCTTCTTCAAGGAATAAAATTACCATGAAGGATCACAAAGATGAGTAACTAGGATAAGCTAACTTCAAATCACTTTTGCTTTTACTTCCATTTTCGTCATTCACCTTGGTCCAGCTCTGTTTTCCAAAAAATCACAATAATTATATCTGACTGAACAAGATTTGTGTGATACAGATATAAAACTTGATGTATAAAATCATTTCCTCTTGCACAAGAAGAAAATGTTCAGAAAAACCCAAGAGTTAGTGCATCATACAACTAATAATATGGTTAAAATATTTCCTATAATCACAAGAGTATGCTACCTAGTATGTGTTCAGAATCACTGTTACTGCATGCAAATCAGTCATTATCATATAAACACACTTGTGAGTATACAGTTTCCTCATCTGCATAGACAAAGTGAGGTGTCAAACATATAAAGCATTTTTTCTTTTTAAAACTCAAATTGATTTCTCACATCTGCTTGAATCCCTGACCTTCTTTAGAGACCTATTCCTTTCTTTGTATAGCCTCTGCATTTTTTCTTTCCATTCTCACTGCTCATTATTTGTATTCTTTCTCTAGGCCTCTGTTTCCTGTTTTTCTTTTTCTCTGCTTGTTTCTCTTGCTTGCTTATTGTTGCATCTCCTTTATAAGAGCTCTGTCATCCCATGTAGCTTCTACTGATTATGCTTCCTACTTTCCATTAAGTATTTCTTGAGGCAAGTGGGATATCATGTGGCTATGAGACTTTCAGAGGTACTAGCCAGATCTCAGGCTACAGGAGTTCTTTCCCCAAGATGCTTATTCCCAGGGATTATTCTATCTCCTCCTGCATCTCCAAGGCATGTGATTCTCTCATCCTCTCCTGCGATTAATTTCCTTACAAAAGCTTATTCTCCAAAACCTGACATTCTCCAAAACCTGCCCAATAGATGACACTGACATTTTTTTAGTCTGGCCTCCCAGTACAGAGCTGCTCAAATGGGGCAGACACAGAAGCAAGGTCTTGGTTCAAGTTATTCTACTCAAGGAAATGAGAAGGAAGAATAGGCTGGATCAAAGACCACGTGGAAGGATTTGTGAAAGCCATGGAGGGCTGAGAAACTGTGAGCATAGCGGCATCAACCAATCACTCATCTGCCTATGTATTTAGTTGCTTATGCAGAAGGTAATGGCTCTTTTTTTGTACTACAAATGCTTTGATTTCCTTTCCTTGGTTAAAGTCCTCAAAATAGGCACAGGATTATCTCTACTTTATGCTAGATCCATCTTGTCCCTATAAACTTGAGCATATTATGCCTATACTTATGGGGGCCCTGACAGTACTAGTAAAAGTTTACAACAACAGCAAAAGAGGGGTTTTTTACCATTAATTAATTTATGTGGCAGCAATAGAAATAAGAAAAGTGGATAGTTGTTCTACTGACATACATGTGTTTACCCAGAAAAACCTGTTATTGTTTCTGCAATCTATTATCGTGCTTTTACTTTTCAAATTATGTTAAACAAACTATACTTAAAATATTTTTTGTATAGGTTAACGAACTACAAATAAGTATGAAGTGGCCTAAGTTGTAATTTAACATATTGTTATTTTACCTATAAAATTAAAATCCTGGCAAAGGGAAGGATGAGTAACGGCAAAAATTATCTTTGGTGAAATTGTCCAGAAATTGGGGAGAAAAGCCAATTTCAAAACCTGCAGAGAGTCACTAAGTAGATGTGAATTGCCTATATTTTATATTTATCTTTTTCTACATATCTATGTCTTTCTGTCATTCTGATCATCAGTGTCCCTTGGACTGTACTTTGAAATGCGTAGACAGAAACAGTAATGCAGTATTACTGAGACAAATTAATTGGACTAATAGGATATCCAAAATCCCACCCGGTATCCAACAGATTTGCATCTTTATGGCTCATTTCCCCTCATCTTTCTTTCCTTCTCCCATTTAAAACACCTTACTGATCACACAATTCCCTCCAGAACTATTCTGGCACTATTCTATTTTTTCTTTTCTTCCTAATTTTAGTTTTATTTGCCTTTAGAGTACATATTTTGAACAAGTACAGATTGATTAATATAATAACGTGCCTTCCAGAAACCAGAAAGCAAAACAAAATGGAACAAAAACAGAGAGAAAAACAATCAGAGTAGTCAGGAGTAATAGTAGCCGTAGTAGTAGCCGTAGTAGTAGTAGTAGTAGTAATAGTAGTAGTAGTTGCTAAGGTTGGAAACAGCTAGCACTGGCATATACCACATTCTAGAACCAAACATGTTATTAACTCTGTAACTTAATAACGTACTTAGTATAATTCTGAAGTACTAAGCATAGGTAGTGATAGGATAGGATAGGATAGGATAGGATAGGATAGGATAGGATAGGATAGGATAGGATAGGATAGGATAGGATAGGATAGGATAATCTTTTGCATTTAGGCATTGAGAATACAAATCTCTGCCTCCCTGTTATGTAGCTTCACCCTTGTCCAAAATGAAAAGATCCATCAAGTTTTGATAACATACCATCCAGAGTGATATAAATTCACATCTCATGTTAAAATAGCCTTTCTTACCATGACAACATAAATTAAATTATCCAAGTTACTATCTATAAAAAGTTTTCTTCTTATGTCCCATAAAGGTAAGAACTACAGACATACATGTTGCAGTATTCTGATGAAGCAAGCAGATGTAAAGCCTTCTAAGAACTCTCATATAGGATAAAAAATGTACTTGTGGTCAAAACATACAAGAAGGTTAATGATTAGGAGGAAAAATTATCAGGAAATAATATAAAGAACGTCGTCATTTAAGTGAAGGTATTGCTGCCATTTGCAAGAACATTAAGTTCATAGTCTTGGCCCACAGTCCTTGGTCTGCTACCTTTCTAAATGTCTTAGGAATTACTGTAAAGAATTTTCATCATGAATAGAATTATAATGAAACTGTTCACACTGCTGTAGTTAACTTTGCATTGGCAGTTTTACTCTTATCCTTGGTTTGATGGGTTCATAGCTCTATGGTAAACATGAGCTTTGGACTGAAACTTGGCATACCAAAGAGTAATTAAGAAAAAAGTAATTCAAATATTAAGAAAAAATTGTTCATTCAGTTTAACGTTTTGAACGGAAAGGAGTTCAGGTAAATATGGTAGCCCAAAAATTGTTTTAATATTTGAAAACAAAGAAACATGTTAAGCTTTAGTGTGCCTTTTTTATAGTTGTTCTGGTTTATAATGAAAATAGGTTCATAATGACATACTGACAGTACTTCAAAATTTTCAGAAGTATTTAAAGTTGTCCATAGACCTCCACACATTTCTGCAACTTTGTGTCAGCAAATATTCTGCTGTGATTTTTAGCCTATTAGTAAACGTCCATGTGTACAAAGGGTATTTTGCCAACATTGACCACAACGGCTTAAAGCCTCTATTGGATGCTTTGTTCCATTATCCATAGAATAACATGAATAGAACTAAGTAAATGCAGAGATGATGATGTAATGCTTTATACAAAGAATGATGGCTTTTCAAAATTAATACTACTGTTTTGCCATATTGATCCTCACACAGCTGTCAAAGCTTCATCATATAATAACTGCACTGTATACCAAAACACAGATGAGAAGACAAAAATTGCCTTAAAAGAGTTAGATATGGCCTTGAACACGCACTGAGTCCAAGGAGTGGATGCCTTGACTGCACTAGAAGGCTTCCACTGGGCAAGAGGTGAAGATGGTCTGGTCCTATTCCATACTTTCTGACAACTATTAAGGGACCTTTCCCATGTCAACACAGTTTGCCAAAGCAAAATGCATAGTAACTTTTCTGTTGTGGTCAGTAGCACTGGGGATCTTTTTTCAAAGTGATGACCTCTATCATCCTGTTAATGTGAAAGCCCAGTGAGCCTTTTATTTAAATACTTGCTAAAACAGACCTATGTCTGCTGCAGGACATCAGATGGTCTCCAAGATTTTTTTTGCCCACGAAGTCTCACATCCTGTATGAAGGACAATCTGATTTCTGTTCAGATGCCATATCACAACACACTAGTCATTGCATCCTCAGCTAATTTTACATTGCACTGTCCCCAAATATATAAGGGGCTTCACAATTATAACACGGCTCCTTTTAGTTTATTTATTTGTTGTATAAGGGCAAATAATATTTTAAGGGCCTCACAAATGTTGAAGAAGGCACGTTGCTTAGAGTAATTCTTAATGTAAGGCTTCTTTATAAGTTTCCATTTGAACCGTTGCATTAAACTAGCTGTTCAAAAATCACCCAAAAGAAAGTCTGCTAGCAATACAGAACAAAAAAAGAACAACAAAAAAAAAAAGTTATAAAATATAAAGTTAAATAGACATTGGCAGGATAAATGTAATATTTTTACAGTGGATGTCCCTTCCTCTGCTGCTAATAACATTAGATTACAAAACTGAGAAAGGAAAAGGTAATTTAATTTTCACCATTCGTGTTGTCCATTGGCAAAGGTCAGGCTCTTCACAGTGCAGTCTCTACCTGCATCTGATAGTATGTGAATCAGCTCACAATCAACTCCACCCAAGAAGCAAAGTAATATAACAAAAAAATCTAATGATGCAATTTGTAAGTGATAGGAGAGATGCAGTTTTGCAAAGCACTGAGCTTCGGAGTGATACTGATACTGATATCAAACATACTGATTAGAGGGCACATATCCACAAGGAACTAGCAGAGTTACATATTTAACAATAGCAAAATAAGGCAAATTGCCAAATTTCCCATCTCAGCAGAACTACTACAGTAAAGAACTATTACAGCAAAAGAACTCTTCCTTTTTCCCACAGCAGCTGGAGGTCTCCAGACAGTTTAGAAATCCAGGATTAATGTTTACTGGCTACTTGTCATTTTTAGTGTTGTGGTATGTAGATGATAAACTTAATACAAAGAAAATAGTTCACTTTGTTGTTCATTGCTTCCATAGTAATCCTGAAGAGAGCAATTAAAATCTATTATAGCAACCAATAAATGTGTCTTTTGCCTCAGATCATCGTCCAGAAGTGTCAGGCTACTATAACATTAAATATTGCTTTCTCCCCTGAAGAGTTAAGGCAATCACTACAAGTAGCAGGAAAGATGACAACATGACAAGACAGTTGTGAAAGCTCTTGGCAGCAGGTGCATTTGGCTACAAAATGGAAAAAATTAATATAGAGAGACCAATGCTGTTGGGCTACAGTGAGAGTATAAATAAAATAAAGCTTCTATCCAAATAATCTACTCTGATTCTAAACATGGAGTTGAACTGCTGGTTACAGAGCAACAGTTAAGGACATCTGACTATAGTGGTGATGATACCTACGAATGTTCTTTGTCTCCTAATCTCATAGTATGAAATTATTGTGTGACAGTTTGCTTTTAGATAGAGATTTCAGCAGGAAAACAATTTCTAGATGGAAAAATATTACACTGCTGCTTTGCAAAACTTAATACAAAAAATTTTCAAGACATTAGAAGTTCAGCATGTCTATGTAACAAGAAGAACAATTTCACTACAGGCTAAGTTTTACATTCAATAAAATCTAAGTTGAAAAAATACATGAAAGTAAATTAAATTACATGGAAAAATAAACACATTTTAAAAGATTATTTATTTTATAGTTCAATTCATGTTACTCACAGAAGGCATGTTCCTTTTCACTGTCTATTGGGCTTCCTAACTCTTAAGTAGAAACAGATGTTTTTCTTTGAGGAACTCTTTTGGATAGCAAACAGTCTGCAGGTAATTGACAGGTCAGGTCTGCAGGAGCCCCTCAGAGGCTGGAAACACTCTTCTACATTTGTAATATTAATGACTGGTTTATCCTTGCAAAGAAGCAAAGACTATGTTTCCTGTTTAAGTTAGAAATCTCTTTTTCAATCAATTATGTGAGCACATTGAGTTCCAAGCATGTAATAGTCATACTTACTGGAACAGACAGAACATGAGCATCTTTAGACTGCGGAACCAGCCATAAAAATGTATACTAAAAGTATTAAGAAAATGACATGCAGTAATTGCCATATTACATGAAACAGTCTCAAGATATTAATAATATTCCATCTGTTTACTTATGTTCTTAGAATTTTTCTCATGAATGTCCTAAAGATTCAGGTCTACAGTGTTGCTAAGAAAATTTACATAAACAGTGAGTTCTCAAAGGACTTGTCAGATGTTAGTAATGAAAACTTGGCAAGAAAGCTCACTTTCATAGCTTAGTAAAATAAATACAAAAAGGGCTGGTTTTTTAACAAAAGATTGAAATGTCATGCAGTTATGTAATGCACTGCATGTAAGATATTAGATCATTATTAAAAAAAAAAAAAATAGTTTGATCAAAAAGCATAGGTTATTATTAGCTGTATATTCTTCACCGACCCAGTAGACAGAGCATTAAAAAAACAGGTAGTTTTCACCAACATCAGTTTCTTTGACCAAAGAAAAAAAAAGTTGTATGTATTGCTCACCTCATCAAACATTTGGAAGTTCAAGTCTCCCGTGTCTTTTCTAAAAATGCATTTCTATTTTACATATCTATAATCTGTATTTGTCAGTCAAACTCAACCTTTTTACAGGTTAAACTTTTATTAGATTCCTTTCATTCATCAGAAATTAAAAAGTATTGTTTCTAGTGTTTTCTATTATTTTACTATGCTATACCTGTTAATTCACAAAAAAAGTTTTCAGAAATAAATTAGATTCCTTTCCTGAAAAGTAAATAATGTTTAAGCATGTAATTGTCACTGAGGATTCAGTCTGCAAGAATCCTGATTCCTGTGAAGAAAACAAAAAACTTTGGCATTTAGGAATCAAGATAAGTTTGGTTAAATTACCCAAGTTATTTTTTGAAACTGAGGTTTTTTTCTTGCGACTGGACTTTCATCTGAATATTATTTAAATATCTATTAGTTTTCTGAGTGATCTAGAATCTCTCTTTTGTTATAATAGAAAAGTAGTCACATGTGGAGAAAAATTAATCATAATTCTTTTTTAATTACATAACTTTTACTCAAGAAAACTTTATTTGGAGTTATCTTATTTTCTTGACAGAATACAAAATTAATATAGATTATTCTAGATTTAGAAAATAACTTTTAAAGTGAGATAAATCACACTTTGTATCAGTTCTAATAATTGCTTGAACATCAATAGAATTTAAAAAAATAACATATTTGCACATCTTTCATATTTGAACTGAAAGTTAATTATATATAAACTAGTGAATAATAAAATTTGGAGCATATGTTTCAGTTATATCTTTGGAAAAAGAATAAATAAAAAGGTTGGTAAATGGAAAAAAAACAAATTTATCTCTGAGCACAAAGACTTTGGAGGGTTTATAGTGTGATGCATTGCAGCTTTGGACTTTATTTCTTCGCCAAAAAGAAAAGGTCTTTCACTATATTGTAGGCATTTATAAGGCCATAGTATCTTAAATCCATAGCTGCACACAGTTAAACTCAAGAACAATATGGCATGTGGCCTTATTTACTTAACAAGCTGAACAAAAACTGCAAGAAAATTATCTTTTCCCTGTACCCAGAGACATAGCATAACATTAGATGGGATCTTAATTCAGTATTTAATACTTCATGCTTCATTATTAATACAAAAAAGTAACATAACAATAATGTGTTGAGCTCATGCAAGGTAGGTCAAAATTTTTCTTGTGAGATAAATGGCCTTAAAGGTTATATAGTTGATTTAAAATTTGACCAGAAATGTCATTGAATTGGATTTTAGATATTAAATGTGTAGTATTTGTAACTAGTGTGTCTAGGTACAAATATCTGTATATATTTATATGGTGGGTTGACCTCAGCCAACAGCCAAACACCCTCCAAACCTCCCACTTACTCTCCTCTCACACAGGATGGAGAGAAAGACAAAAAGGCTCAGGGTTCAAGGCAATGACAATATGTAACACTGGTTTCTTTCAACACAGTTCCTGGACAAGTCTACATGAACATCTCGTTAGTAAACTCATTTTTTCTTATTTCAGGTTCTGGGCAACCCACTTATTATTGACAGGAATGACAGCAAATAATAACTGGAAAAGCCATCAGTGATATCCATATAACACAGTGGCAAATACTAAGCTATTTGGCAGTCAGAAAATTCTGTTCTAGGAATGATTTATTTTTATTTTATTCAGAAAAAAATATTTTACATGAAATGTGGATTTATAAATATATTCTTTTTGCTTCTTTGCAAGTTAATGGTGCTTTAAGAGCTTGGTAAAAATTAAAAAAAAAAAAAAAAAGTAACCAGTTTTTTCAAAGACAAGGATTTAGAAAACAATAAACAATCCTGATAGATATTAAACAGCAAATAGAAAACTCTCTATAATAGAATCTGAAACAATTAGTGTATCAGTGATTAAATAACTTATTCATTTACACTTTTGAAGGATAAAAAGAAAGAATTATACAAGCTGAACACTCTTTGATATTAAATATAGCATACTAAGGAAATATCTCTCCTTTCAGATTCCAAAATGCTCTATAGCAAATGCTCCCTCACATTCATATTTAAATTATATGGGTTCATAGCAACCTCAGAAAAATCAGAATTAAGGTTTTTTTCAAAGTTCAAAAAATACAGATCATATCAGGGGCCTTAAGTCTACTAAGTCTACAGATCAGCATTTATTTACACCAGACTTTGCAAGTGAAAATATATTATTCTGTCACTAACTTCAGTTTTTCATTTATTTCTAAGTCGGCTAGTACATAATCTTTCTTTGTACCAGCACCTGTAGCTAATGCACATTATGCTATAATCCAGGCAAAATGGAAACAAATACAAACAAAATATGAACCTGTATTCAAAACGCCTACAAAAAAATTCTTGAACTATGTCTTTGGATTTAAGAATGAAACACAGAATTTATAATGTCTTCTACAAAAAATAATGGGCTGAGAGTACTGTTTGTCACATAATATTTCTATAATCTAATACACAGAACCTAAAAACAGCAGAAGAAAAATCCTATTCATAAAAATATGAACATTTCCCCATTTCTGATTTTGTATTTCTGATAGTCAAATAGAAAATACTTAGATTTAAACTACAGTTTTCTTCTGATGTAATTCTTATGCTCAATTAAAAAAAAAAAAAAAAAAAAGAAAGAAAGATTGAGCATATAATGCTCTTCCAGTTATAAAATATCATAGGACTATTATGTCTGAATACAGTTTTTAAAATTATGGTTCTTTTCAAATAATGTGAGTTGTTTCATATCCATATGACTTCTGCAAGTCCTTTCAGATTATCCAGGCTCAAGTAATTGTTCCATTTGAAAAATAGGTTTTCATACTTCTTGATACGGCTGTTAACACATATGTGTTTTTTCTCTGGAGTTTGCTTACTTTAGAAAAATATGCTAGTGGCACTGTACAGTCTGGGATATAATTCAGGACTTCAGTGATATTGATATAAAATAAAATTTCTGTAGGGAAAAAGCTATATAGGAATATACAAAAATAAGATAAACTGAATTCATTTTCACCTATACAATTACTTATATTTAGGAGATTGCTGCTGCCTCTCAAACCAATCTATCTGTCTAATACTCTTTGAGCTTGGTGATGAGCAAGAGGATTTTACCATCATACAAACATATATTGAGTCTCACTTTACTAAATACTCAATAAATTAATCCAAAATTCTGATTAGGAAAAACAAAACAAAACAAAACAACACAACAACAACAACAACAAACAAAACAAAAAAAACAACACAAGTCTTTTAAACTCAGTTAATCTGTGTTACCAAATACATTTTCTGGAGGCTTTTGTGAAAGCATCATCTTCATATTTTTTTTACTATTTCGCATTATGAGCGAAATGCTATATGTTTGCTTTCAAAACATTACAGAAATAAAATCCTACTGAAGTTCACTATATTTTTCTTTTAGAGTGTTAGAATTCAGTTCATCTGATCAAGTGAATTTGAAAGATAGGGTGTTTTTTAGCAGTGGTTCTATTTCTTTAGATGTTTCTTCTCAGGATTCTCTAACCAACCATGTTTTAGCGAAAAGGAAATAGCAGAATGCCAAAAGCATGCCAATCAGCACGAATCCAAAATAAAACTTAGGTTTCTATGGGAACTTAGGTTGAGCAGAAGTCTTTCAATTGTATTTAAGAATAAGGGCTGTTTTATTAAGAGTAAGTTGGGACATAGGAAAGGAGGTTATCGACAAGGAAGATAGACAAGGAAAAGTTTGGAAAACAGAGTTATTTATTAAGGATAAGGCAGAGTAAGATAGTATTAACAATACAGGATTTGGAAGCATTAGGTGATTCACAAAAGTTTAAAGTAGAAAAATATGATTTACTACTGTGGGAGTACAAGATCGGCACTGATCTTATGTACTTGAAAGAAAATGAGGGGGTAACAGAGAAAGAAGTCTGTTTATTACATTTTTAGTTTGAATGTGTTCATGTGTGCATGCACAACAGTCTCTGAAGAAAAAAACATGACTGTATTCACAGATATTGGAATTACAGATGAGATGGTGAGATCCCTAAAGTGATTTACTAGCTGCTATAGTATATGTTCTGACTAAAATGTTGTTTGTAAACTCTCCTTTCGTTAATCAGCTAGTAGAAGAGAATTACCTTTTTATCTATTTTTAACATCAGTTTCCTCTTACACAGCTTCTTCAGACACTGTGCATTCCTAGATGATCAAAACTAATTCACATAATTTTTACAGTACAGAAAAAGCTACTCTCATTTTCAGTCTTTGCCTTCCCTTACAAAATATCTTCCTGTTCAGTCTGGGTCTATTTTGCTTAACAAATCAAGGCATTGTATTATTTTATTATAAGGCTTCATCTTATTTTATTATAAGGAATCATGCCAACTATTTCTGTGTGTTTCCCTAAGCTATATAAAGCAAAAAGAAGGGTGAATGTAGTTAGTCAGTGTATGCTATTGTATATATGCTGCAAAAACACTATATAAATATGACATACATTTCAATGTAAATAATAAAATAATTCCAATAAATATCATGTGTTTAATTAAATCTTTAGTAGTTTATTTATTTATATTTTTATTGGGCCTTATAATCAAGGAATCAAAACCTGGTAGTTGGAATGATTTTAGCAGAGAATTAAATATTTTATATTTAATTAATGTGCTAAAAATTTAATCTGATTGCTTTTTATACAAATAAGTGTACTCAGAGAAAACAATATAACTATGTTTATTCTTCATACTGTAGGGCTCACAGCCAAATACTCTACTAATAAAAGAAAAATACAACAACTGGTCATTTTTACAAAAACAAAGTCAGGCCTTTGACTGCTTTTTCACTCTTCATTGCCTCATAAAAGTATGAAAAAAGGAGCAGCAATCCATTTGTTATTTCTTTGGTTCTTGAACTCTTGTCAGAAACCTGTTGTTTTGTTTATTCAGATTAAGAGAAGGAAGACAGTAGATGTGTGTGTTCTATAGCCATTGAATTCATCAATATGATCAATATAAATTAACTTTTCAAACCAATATTTACTGAAGCTGGAGATGGTTTCTTAGGAATGGGGTTTGTTGCCCACATATGAATGCATGGCAATATCACAGTATGGAATATCTCCTCCTACCTTTCTTGCCCTGACTCACTCATTCTAAAAGGAAGCTTGGCAATGGGAATAAATACAGTAAAGGTTACGGTTAAGACTATATTTTGCTATGATCCCAAAGTCTGAAATCTGTTGAAAGGATTAGGGTAGCTAAAGTTGTGTCAGCTGTCTCAATTTATTAGAGTTTCTGAATATTTCCTGCCCTTGTAGAGGCAGAGCTCCATAAATCACCCGATTACATGAAAATGTCCTTAAATACATTTTTAGCAGTGCTTATAGTTGTGGAGAAATTTTGGAAAATTTAACAGCTTAAAACAATAAAAGTGGAACAAGAAGAAACAAAATGCATTAAAATACTCAAGAGGAAATTCAAACCTATTAGAAATTTGATTTTTGAGCTGTTAATTTTTGCAACAGATATTCAGTGAAACCTTGTTAAAGCAACATGAGGGACTCCTTGTTCAAAACATGACAGCAGTGAGATTAGGTCCAAAGCAAGGGAGCTAGTAGCTGGCTTCTGTGAAACTGAAATGTTTTCTGCTAACAACAGTCAAAGAAGGAGGCAGGAAAGCAAAGGACATGGTAAGAAAAAATACTGCTCATATACTCCAGAAAAAGTACCAAGGGATAGAGTACTTTTAACACAGATACGCTGAAATCTGAACAAAACAAACAAAGAAATCTGTTGTTTACTTCTTACTATACTCAGGAAAACAACGAGAGGTACTTCTATTAATCAAAACAAGTTAGTTGATTTAAGTATCAAGTTACGGTCCTTGTAAAAATGAACTAACTAAAAATCTGAAGACTCACTAAATTCTTAGGTCACAGTGAGAAATGTAACACAGATAATATGAAAATTGACATTTCAAGGACTGCAAGACAAATTTTCTACTTTTCCATGATAGGAAAAAAAATAAAAGATTCACATTACAAGCAAAAGTTTTTTATATATATATTTTAATATGAGAAGAGCCATTCTCAATACTGAGGATCACAAGACCTACTAACTGCTAAATCTGCTAGTATACTAAATATGCTATTCAATCATTTAATTGATATTCACAATTTTTAATCTTGCTTTAGTTAATTCCTGGATTACAAAGACTGGATACAGTCTAAGTACATGCTAATAGGATATCTTTCAATGAATACAAAAATTCCAGGGAAAAATGACATTATGGGCGACAAGTGAATTCTTTGTCAACCAATAGTCCAAACAAATGAGAAGGAACACAGTTTGAAAAAAGAACCCATCAACGACAGTGGTATCGCCTTTGGGTTAACATAGTTAAGAAGGGAAAAAAAGATTGTATAACAGCAGCTGGAGAGAGGAGAGAGAATATGGGAGAGAAAGAGCCCTGCAGACGCTCAGGTCAGTGAAGAAGGAGGGGCAGGAGGTGCTTCAGGCACCAGAGCAGAGATTCCCCTGCAGCCCGTGGTGCAGACTGTGGTGAGGCCATCTGTCCCCCTGCAGCCCATGGAGGTCCATGGTGGAGCAGAGATCCACCTGCAGCCCATGGAGGTCCATGGTGAACTAGGGATCTACCTGTAGCTCATGGAAGACCCCACACCGGAGCAGGTGGATGCCTGAAAGTGGCTGTGACCCCATGGGAAGCTCATGCTGCAGTTGGCTTCTGGCAGGACCTGTGTCCCAGTAGAGAGAGAGAGAACACGTTGGAGCACATTTGCTGGCAGGACTTGTGAGCCCATGGGGGACCCATGCTGGAGCAGTCTGTTCCTGAAGGACTGCACCTTGTGGAAGGGACCTACACTGGAGCGGTTTGTAGAAAACTGCAGCCTGTGGGAAGGACTCACCTTGGATTAGTTTGTGCAGGACTGTCTCCCATGGGAGGGGAAGCATGTGAGGAGTCCTCTCCCTCAGGAGGAAGGAGCAGCAGAGAAAACATGTGATGAACTGACCAGAACCTCCATTCCCCACCCTCCTGCACCACTTGGGGGAGGAGATAGAGTATTAGGAGTGAAATTGAGCCCAGGAAGATGAGAGGGATAGAGAAGGGAAGGTGTTTTAAGATTAGGTTTTATTTCTCATTACCATACTCTGATTTGATTGGTAACAAAATAAATTAATTTCCCCAAGTCAAATCTGTTTTGCCCCTGACAGTAATTATTTAGTGATCTCCCTGTTCTTATCTTGACCCATGAGCTTTTCCTCCTGTTTTTTCCTCCTGTCCAGCTGAGGAAGGAGAGTGATAGAGTGGCTTGGTGGGCACCTGGCATTCAGCCAAGGTCAACCCATTACATAGTGAAATGTAGACAATTTCACAAAAAGGAATATTCAGTAGTAGTCCATCAAAATGTTTAATTCTAATTACTTTCAATTTTTTGTCACAATATTTACTCGTACTGTTTTCCAAAATGAGAAATGACTGAGAACTGGGCACATCTGTGACTTAATGCTTCATCACAAATTATTTTGGATCCATTACATTTTTGATAGATAAGCATAAAGATGAAACCAATGCAGTAAATGCAGAAATAAGCAGTTTATCATTGCAAAATTGATATACACAGTGACATAATATTCACTAGCCATATCACTTTACCATACCTATGATTCACCAAAATATTCTCTAGTGCATACTAAATGCCTCTAGCTACACAGTAGTCTGACTCATAGGTACCTAATATTTTGCACTTCTGAATAATACATGGGTCACCAATAAACATGGAACCCACAGACTATGGTAGAAATCGTGTTAGGAGTTTGCTAGTATCATTTTGGGGGGGGGGGGAGTGAGGGGCGGGGGGCAGGGGTGGTCTCTTTTATTTCCAAATATACCTTTTTTCATGGACATTTTTAGCTGTATGTAAGGTTGATATATTTTGAATAATTGCTGTTTTCCAGATAAAATTGTTGTGGTTACCGGTAAGGAGATCATATGTTCGAAACAGATGGACCACATAATATATTTACTTTAGCACCTTTGCCAAAATGCAATGACGTTTTGTGCATCAAAAAATTTCTGCTGGCGTATTTACTTTATAATTTTACCTTTTAATTATGTAAATAAAACTTAGAAATGTGTTTTTTGTGGTCTTGGCTTCAGGGCGTATACTTAGTATTCAGGAGACCAATAGATGAAAAGATGAAATGCTGTGAAGAAGTAATGAACAAGGAGTTACCATGATAGCTAGCAAAACAAAAAGTCTCAATGTATAATTATCATAAAACATTTTCATGGTTAGTCTAGTAAGAAGGCTAAAGCTCAGTCCATAGGACTTCCATCATATAAGACCATTAGACCAATTTCCTAAGTCTATTGAAGCCATTTGACTGTTCCAGCAAAACCATTTTATATAAGAATATATAATGAAAATTAAAACAGGCAGATAATATGTGAATTGTAGTTGTGTCTCATAGTAATCTACTGTTCAATATTCTGTCACTTAATTTAATATCTTTTTGGATTCCTTCCTATGTACTCCTTCACTAGTCTGAAAGACAGGACAGAGTGATTGGCTAGTGTTTCATGAAGATAACTAAGAAGTTATAAATTTTCAGTGGTGTAAAGGACATCCCCTGTTTCCCCACCACCTGGCAGTGCTCTGTGTGCATTTCAGAACCATGGTACAGAGACCAGGCTTTTATTCCACATGGTAACTTCTGAATTCTCATGACAAATTCTGTCATTACAACTAAAGAGATGAAAGGTATTTCTGATCATGGAACTACTAAGCATCTTACCAAGCCGAATAGATGTGTTGGATGAGGAAACATTTATCATCATTTTTGATTAGTGGACAAAGGGAAGGCAGTGGACATCTTTGGTGGGTTTTTGTTGGTTTGTTTTTTGTGGGTTTTTTAGCAAAGCTTTTGATACTGTCTTTCACAGAATCCTTGTGCATAAAACGTCCAGCATACAGCTAGACATGCACACAATATGATGGGTGAACAACTGAGTGAAGGGTCAGGATCAAAGAGTTGTAGTAAATGGGGCAACACCTGGCTGGTGATCAGTCATTAGTGGTGTTTCCTGGGGCCCAGTTTTAGGGACAGTTCTCTTCAACATTTTTATCAATGACTATGACACAGGAGTAGAGTGCACACTAAGTAAGTTGGCTGGTGATGCTAAATTAGAAGGAGCCATTGATTCTCTCAAGGGTAGGGAGGCATCACAGAGAGATCTTGATAGAATAAATTGCTGGGAAGTCACCAGCCATAAGAAATTTAATGACAAATGCCAGATTCTACACCAGGGATGGTGTGTTCCTCTATGGACATATAGAATCAGGAACAAGAGGACAGAGTGCAGACCCAAAGAAAGAGATCTGGGAATTTTAGTTGATGATAAGCTGAATATGAGTCCACAATGTGCCCTGGCAGACAAAAGAGCCAACTGTGTCCTGGGTTGCATTAAGCACGGTGTAGCTAACCAAGCTAAAGAAGCAATTGACACACTGTACTCAGCACTGGTGCAGCCTTACCTCAAGTACTGTGTGAAGTTTTGAGGTCCAGAATATAAGAAGGATATAAAATATTAGAATGTGTCCAAAGGAGGGAAAAAAAGACAACGAAAGGACTAGAGGGCATGAATATGAGGAGTGGCTGAGGTTATGAAGATACTAGGTTTGTTCAACTTTTAGAAGAGACTGAGGGGTGACCTTGCTGCTGTCTACAACTTCCTCATGAGGGGGAACAGAGAGGGAGGTACTGATCTCCTCTCTCTGTTTTCCAGTGACAGGATGCAAGGGAATAGCTTAAAACTGCATCAGGGGAAGTTCAGACTGGATATTCGCAAAAAGCTCTTCTCTCAGAGGGCCGTCAAGCGCTGGAAAAAGCTCCCAAGGGAAGTGGTCATGGCCTCAAGACTATCAGTATTCAAGAAGCATTTGAAGAGTGCTCTTCAATATGTTTTTTAGGTTGCCTTTAGGTGTATTTTTTAGGTCGCTCTGTACAGAGTCAGGAGTTGGACTCCTTGCTCCTCATGGGTGTCTTCCAACTCCGGATAATCTATGATTCTGTGACTGACTGAAAAACCTTTCCTCTTTTTCCCCCAACCCCACACAGAGCTAGATTGGGCCTGCTTCTAATAGTGCAGAAGTACCATAAACTCTAAACATTAGCTGATAAACCTGCTTGACCTCAAGATATGAAGTCTGTATATAATAAAAATAAAAAACAAAAAAAACCACAACACCAAACCAAATCAAAACACAAAAACAAAACCAAAAAACAAAACCAAGAAAACATTGATAATACATGGCATAGAATTTGCATTATACATTGCCTGTGATTATTTTTTTTTTCACATTTCACAGAAGAAAACCCTGTACAGCTTAAATTTCAAGAATGCAATCTGGTTGTCCATTTGGTGACACTCATATTTGACAGTGGATTGCAGCATCCCACTGGAAAGCATAAGTGCACACACACTTTGAGTATTTTTACTTGCTTTCTTATGTAGGCACCCCCCTTTCTCTGAGGGCAAACAATTAATTAATAGAGAGCTTTTTCAAATGAAGTGCTTTTAAAATGCTTCCTTATATTATATTTCTTTATAGATTACCAGTTTGAGCTTTTTTGACCATCAATGGAGCTCCACAGTAACCTTCCTCCCTCTTCTCTCCTGTCGCCAGCAAGTAGCATAGCTGTCAAGAGGTAAAATGCTCAAATTGTTCCTGAAATAAAATAAAATAGAGCATCTTTTCAGATAGACCTTTTGGGGAAGTATTTTTTGGCTGTCCTGTTTCTTTACTGCCTGGGGAAAAGCCTAATTTCTAAAGCTAGTGATGGACTGCTCACTACCAGCATTTTTTTTAAAGAAAGAAAGAAAGAAAAAAAAAAGAACCATGACACTGTCGTAGATAGATGATATCAAACCTCTTTGCGATTAACTGGATGTAGAAGAAAATGAAATAGTAACCTAAGGAGACTATTTTTTTAACTGATTTATACAGTATATTAAACAGAGGGGAAATCCTTTCTAGAAAAAAACCCTTTGGAGAAAGAACATATACTCATATTGATGTTTGTTACGGTGTTGTAGCACATAAATATCCAAGCTGGTAAATACTGTACTAGTTTCTCAGTTAACAAAATTATGCCATAAAATGGTTATTTCCTTTAATTCTCAATATCTAGATGCTTTATTTCTTTTTTTTTTGTAAAAAATGAAACATATTGCAGAATCTCATTCTCCTACCAAATGAAGACCCTGTTATTTTAGGATACTCATAGTAATATCTGCTCAGGAACAATCAATCAGATGCTATATCTGATAATATTCATACTCTTCTTCCCCGCCAACAGTCTTTGCTGTTTGTCAGTGAGTACTACAGTGGCATCTTCTGGCACACAGAAGAATTAATTGCATTCTGGCTGTGAAACAACATTGTTATTAAAAGGGAAAGTTAAGAAACAAGCTTAAAGAACTGAAATAAAAATCTCCTGCTTGTCTTCAATTATTCTGTTCAGGCCAATCGAAACAGTAATGAATGATGAGAAATTAAAATCTAGTTATTTGCTAAGTGGCCATTTGGGCATGAGAGTTTATGTGTGAGGCAACTGCTTCTAGGGCTATTAGTATCCTAAATAATGACTTATAATTGTGTCAGTTGATATAAGGTGAAAAATGGTAGTTAATTAAAAAAAGGAGAAGCAATAAAAAAGGATGAAAAAAAGAGAACAGAGAGGACTGTCTAGAAGAGAAAAAAATTCTGATTATTCCCCTTTTGAATCCATATCTCTAAACACTTGCTTTTATGTTTTATGACATACATTTTGTAGAAATTGCTGCACAGTAAAATAGATTAATTTTTATGTATTTGGGGATAAGGAGAGCTGTTGATGAACTGAATATTATATTGGATATTTTACTAGAAAACTATAACTTCATTAAAATGTTACAGAGTTCACAGATTTTATCACAACCTCTTTAATTATATATTTTCCTTTTTATGATATGTGCCTTGACATTATACATCACGCATCTTGCTCAGCACATTAAAAGAAGAAGTGAATCTGGAGAAGCAGAAGCAGCAGCTTCCTCAGTCCACAAACAAGAGCCTCAGTGTGATCACTGGCAGCTCGGTCCTGGGGCACTGTTGCTCAGAACGGGTCATGAGAAATTACCATCTATTTCTAGCATCTATTGAATTTTTCCTTTTTTGTTTTTCTGTGGAAGTGGTTAACAAAGGTATCAATCACAGGACTACTTTTCACAATGTGAAGCTTCTGGGATTTTGGTAGTTGGTAGTTGGTGACAGTCTCCAAAGATGCAGTCCTGAATCTATCAAAAATACTTGACAAGCAAAATATTCTGATTTTTACTTTTAAAAATCTGATCAAAATAAATTAAAATAGGAATTAAAGGAGCAATATACTTGTTCATTTACTGCAGGCAAAGCTGAAAAAAAATAACAGTTTCTGCCATCCTACAAGGCAAACCTTCCAAATTTTGCCCTTTCTGCAGTGTGAGTACAGCAGTAGATTCAGTGTTGGACCCACAGGGCTGTCCAGAGAATCAGCTCATGACCATGGATTGATTCAGCAGCAATTAAACTGATCTGATTACTTCCTCAACCTGTCCACTTGGCCCCACTTCTAAAGTGATTCCCTCTTGACAAGGACAGAGGAGTCCTCTGTGGCACCAGGCACATCAGTGCCCAGTGTGCACTGGTTTATGTGGTCTGGTGCTGGCAGTGGGCGCTCTAGGGGCAACCTCTGTAAGGAGAGACAGGGGGCTGCCTCATGACACAATTAGTTCCAGTTAGATCCAGTGGAGATGAGCCCCATCAGTCAAGATGGTGGCACCTCTTGTAAAATGTATTTAAGAAAGGGTAAAATGCTGCCTGGCAGTGTGAGATGCAAGTGGGGGGAAAAGTGAAAGAAACAACCTTGTGAACATCAAAGTGAGAGAAGGAAGTGGAGGAGGTACTCCAAGCACCTGAGCAGAAAGTCCCTCAGGCCATGGGGAGGACTAAAATGGAGCAGGTTGTCCTGCTGCAGCCCATGCAGAGCATCATCACACTGGAGCTGATGACCACACTGCAGTCTGTGGAGCACCCCATGCTAGAGAAGGTGGATGTGCCCTGAAGGAAGCTGCAGCCTGTGGAGAGGAGCCAATGCTGTAGCAGTCTTATCCTGAAGGACTGCAGACCATGGAGAGGACCCTCACTGGAGTAGGGAAGAAAATGTGAGGAGAAAGGAGCAGCAGGGATGAGCTGTTACGAACTGATTGCAGCCCCCATTCCCTGTCATGTCTGCAGCATTTGGTGGCAGGAGGAGGTAAAGGAGCTGGGAATGAAGCACTGAAGCTGAGTGAAAAAGGCTGGGTGATGTGGGGAACATGGATTTAATTTTGTGTTTGTTTCTCACCATCCTCCTTGATTTTAATTGTCAATAAATTAAATTACTTTTCCCGAAATTGAGCCTTCTTTTGTTCATCATGGTAATTGGTAAGTGGTCTCCCTATCTTTATCTCAACACACAAAAATTTTCATTTTATCATATTTTTTTTTAAATCATTTGTTGAGGAGAGTATCTGGAAACCAGCCAGATAAAGCCAACACAGCCACATCAACATACAGCAGAAGCACATTCAGTTTGCTTTAAAATGCTGGCATCTAAACAGCGGTTCAGCTCTACTGGCCAGAGGAGATACAGCTCCATAGGGTGGGCAAGATGGGCAGCAGAGGCCACCTTCTCAGTTAAACTGATTTGCAAATAATAGTCAGACCTCTTAGTTTGCCTGTATTTAAGGCATGTCGAAGTGTCTTATGTGTCTAAGTCTTGGAATTATCAGAGACTAGCATGTCATAAACTGAAAACCTATTCAAGTACCTTATTATCTTCATTTAAATATATGAGCACACAAGTTTAATTGTTGAATATAAAATCCCTGATGTGCACTTTTAACCAGCTAACATTTAACAAACAATAAATGCTTCAATAAATCTCAAGTACTTCTGCAAGTTACAATGTATGATCAATATTTTTGCCTATAACTAGTTTTTGCTGAACAATTTGATTAGGAAAACTTCACCTTAATTAACAGTTTCTTCTTTTTCTGGTAAATGAATGAATTTACTTAAGGTACGAACACAATTTGTACTAAGTGATTATTTTTGAGCTACTTAGCTCATACTTAGCTTCTTTCTTTAAGAACAATTGTAATTTTATTTCAGAAATAGTATTTTTTATCAGCCAGCTGTCTCTTTCTAACAACTAACATGTTTTCCAAATTTCATTGTTGCAATCTGTAAGACACTCTTAAAGGCATTATGCTTTCTATATAATATCACCTATGTAAGTGTCCCAGACTGTCTTTCTCATATCCTAAAGCTGACCACGAGATCCACCTTTTGGCCTTGGAGCTAGAGTCTTACACACACTAGCATTTCTATTTAAGCCTATAAACACTGAAAAAAAAATGGTGGAACAGACATATTTCTCATATATCTTTCTCTATTCAGACTTGTTCTCACTCAGACACCTCAATCAGACTTTTCTTCAAAAAAATTTCTTCCTTCAGGATTTGTTTCTTATCCTTAGGCACTTTATTTCAGTCTCCCACTTTCTGTCAAGGCTATGTTTTTGCTCCTTCAGATTGTGCCTCAGAGGCATTTTGGCCCTGAATTAAAATGGAGTAATGTTTAGGGCATTATTGATAATAAAATAAAAATAAGAAGTCGATGTGGTTTCTGGAAACCTGGAACACCTTGACATATGATCTGTCCATGCTCACAATGTTCATAACAAGCCCAAATGATATGTCTGGATGAGAAACATACCAGCTACTCAGAGGACCCTTAATTTAAGCTTGTGCTATAAAAGCAGTTACCCAAGAATGGCTGCATGCAACATATACTTAAGAAAGGAAGCCAAATGGGCTAAAAGATCCATGTTTCAGAGACCTAATGGATTTGACATAAAAAATACTAGTTACTATATGGTGCCTCAAAGGATGCCTTTGATGAACTCTGTGTCTATTGAGCTGTGGCATAACCCTCTGTTTCTGCAACTGAGTAAATCACAATGAAGCGGGAGATTTTCCCTTCCTTAAGCACGTCTAGTGGCCCTGAGCAGAGTCTGCTTAATGGGCCTCCAAGTAAGAAAAATAACCCATGTTTAGCCTGTCTGATTTCACAGCTACTGGCCAACATCTGGCAGAGAGTTGTTCTAGTTATTTTGGAAACATAGAGTGGAATTCATCTCCAGTTTCACTTTTCTAAATGTAGGTATCTACAGTGCAATGTTTAATCTGAGCTACCTTCTGCTATAATAACAGTAAACACAGCTCATAAGTTCTCGTGCGTATTAGTAGACTAATTCTAGAAAAGAAGTATCACATTCGTAGGCCAGATTGGAATTCTATAGATGTATAACCACTTCCTTTTAGAAGAACACAAAAAAGGAAACTCAGTTGCTGCCTTGCAATTACAGAAAATACAGGTACTCAGGATACTGGTATTTTAGAATATGTTCACCCTATTTGGGAAACTGCTGCTGAATTTGTTGTTGTTGTTGTTGTTGTTGTTATTATATTTGGAGACGTTTTGCAGAATTTAAGAACTAGGTCTTGCATACTCACATCTCCCATATAGATTATTTCTAGGAAAAAAAGAAAAGAATAGTGCCAAGTTTCTGTAACAAACAGAAATTAATTGATTCTTTTTTATTTAAAAGTTCAAAAATGGTCTGAAGATGAATTACTGAGAAGCAGATTATTCAAGGTATTGGAGTTAAAATAATTAATAGTGGAAGATGCAAATATGAAATTAATTTAAGTCTCTGCACAGGTTGCAAAGACAACTCTCAGGAGATCATACACTTTGATTTTTCTAAAGAATATAATAAAGACTGGAGACACATGACAGGCAGAGTAACTGCCTTTGATTATAAACTACCTTTGAGTATGTAGAAATATGACATTTATCATGGTTATAATCTGTTTAAAGAACAGATTGAAAGATAAAGGTCTGATGCTATGCACAATTTTGAAAAAAAAAGTAGATTCTTTCATAAACATTTTTAAAGTTTTTTACAGTTCCTTTTTAATTCAATGAAATAATTCATTTTTAATATAATGGTCATGGTAGTTTTGTTTTGTTGTAGTTTTAACATTTGTTTTTTCTGTTTTCTAATTCTAAAAAAAAAGACAGATAAAACAGATACCAAGAGAGTTTGATAAGTGAACACACTATGAAATTCACAGCCATTCCCACATCCTTTGCACTACTAAACATATTCCCCATAATCTATGATGGAAAAACGGAATTATTTATTCTCCTAGCAAATGAGACTTTTCAGACAATGTGAATTCTATCTACAGGTCTTATTGGCTGTATTTGCAAGTAGCCCTTCTATTTTTTATTGGAACAAATCCTTTATGATCTTGACAATAAGACTGTAAAGGACACTGAAAAATATTTAATGCTTATTTAAAAATAAGCAAATTAAATCAAAACCAGAGCAAAAGCAAAAGTACCTTATTTAGAGAACGATTGTCCAACTAGCTTTAGATATCTGTACTTGAGCTACTGAATTTTGAGTCCTTTTACAATCTGTAGAGAGAAATAAGGATTGCGGGGCACAATTCTCATCGTAACAGAGGTGCTCAGTATATGCCTAATGAATTGTGTCTTCATATGTTTATGCATTTCCAGCGTTACATGTTTATTTGTTTACGGTGACTATAAAAAGGAGTCTAAATTTCTTAGTTCAAGTACAGATACTGACATTATAAAGAGCTACCATGAAGAAAAATCCTATCCCTGTATTTATTGTTGTTAAAGTGAAAGTACAGTCTGAGGAAAATAAAGTGTATAGCTGTTTTCCAACATTCTTGTTTACATTTTGGGTAGTAAAAAGGTAGGGTTCCTACTGTAACAGTAAATTAGCTTAACCTTGTAACATCATCTAGGTGTTCTTGCTCTGGCAGGGGAATTGAACTAGATGATCTTTCGAGGTCCCTTCGAATCCCTGACATTCTGTGATTCTGTGACCATTTGAGGAAATTGTTACCAGAATATGATAAACCTTTCAAACTACATGGAGGTTAGCTTTTTATTTTTTTCCCCTCAAAGTAATAAGAGACCATTTCTACTAAAAAACAAACCCTTTTATATTTTCTTTGAGGCTTTATGTGAGTAGAGTAGAAATACACCGGAAAAGTAAAAGAATCATCAAAAGTGGATAATAAAAACTATAACAGTATAAGAAATGAGACATCCACTGTGGGATGCCACTCTTTTTTTTTTTTATTCCTCCAAATAAAATTATGTTAAAATATAGAATAAAAATAGAGAGCAGGCCAAATTCCCAAAGTAAATATTCAGATCTTTGCTTATTTTGCCTCCAACTCCAGCCTCTCCAAGACATGAACAAGAGTTTAAAGATCAATTCACTTGTGACAGACTTAAGATGTAAAATTGAAAATTGTGAGTTAAAGAAAGATGTCCTAGAGATAATAAAATCATACATGAGGCCAACTGGAGAAGGAAATGACTTTTCAGAAGGCCTTTTTTTCAAAAATGCTTGACTTTTGGATTGTTACTTAGAGCAAAATCTTATAGATTTTGAGGATTAGACATCATCACTTAGAGAAAGAGATTGATTTAAACACAGTTGCTTGAAAAGAACATATTTTTGTGGGAAAACTCACGCTCATTTTTATTTTGTGTAAAGGAAAACAATATAAATTCTCATCCACTGAATTAATGAAAGAATTTGATAAAACGGGAAAGGTATTTCAAACAGTGATCACAAGATTATGAAAAAAAGTCTTATTTTCAGATCCTAAACACATTATTATAAAGTATATTTAAAACAATATATTAAAATAATAACAATATTGATTGAATTATAACAGATGAATAATTAGAAATTATTAGAGGTATAATTACAATATTAGACATAGGTTCATTGAAATAACACATGCAGGAAGAGGCTCAAATTTTCTGGTAACTTCAGAATTAGTGGTAAGTTAATTCATTTAAAATATAATTAGAACTTTGTAACTCCTACTAAAGTCATTATGTGGTCTCTGGAAAATATAAACTCCTATGGAGTCAGTGAAATCATGCTGACTTCAGAAAGAGTTTGATCAGAACTCATTTAAAATATAACATATATTAGTCTTATTATTTTCCAAGTAGACAGTCTTTGCATAAACAAGAAATGTATTTTGACTTGTTTTTCCATATCTCAGATGCACATGCAAAAATAAATAATACATAACTTAATCTGACGTAGATAAGGTATTTTAATGTTTTGTACAAAAAAAATGCATGCAGGTGCACTTCTTTTTTTAGGAGTTGGACATAATATCTTCTTTTCCTTTGATGAAATTTTCAAAGTTCTTGTATGATAATAGGACAAAATATAAACCTTTTAAATTTTATTTTAGGAAAACAAAGAGCTAAATTCAGGTCAGACACTAGTGAAGTTGTTAATCTATTTTCCTCCATATGCTAGCTGAATGGCTTTAACTACAGCTCCAGAGACTTAGCCTGATTACTATCTCCCTCTGTTTTTTCTTATCCAAATAACTAAAGGTAAAGACAGGAGACAATGTATTTGGGCATAATCTGCTCCTTTTCGAAGGGGTTACAACCAATTTTCTATTTGCTCATTTGGGGGTATTGAATTAGTAAATCATACGACTGTGTTGATGTCACATAACACGTCAATAATGTTCTTATATGCTAATACTAACTGGGAGGCTAGGGGAAGCCCACTCTTCCTTCTCACAGCAACACTGTCACAATCTGAGCTCTTTTCTCTATTTCCTTTGTCTTTTGGAGAACTGAAAATCTTTCAAAAAGAAAGATTTACTGTAAGCAGTACCTTTCTTGTGGAAAAATCTACATTTCTATAAATCAGTATTTTCTTTCAGCAAGAAGATACATATCATCAACACATATGAAGTTCAAAGATTTTTCTATATGCATGATCACAGAAATACATCATGATATAAATTATTGAAGCTTAAACAAAACCACAGTGATACACAGGTTCCAATGATTCTCACAAAAAAACCCCAAATAATAAGCAAACTTGTGGAGTCTGATGCATACACCTTTTACCAGACTATGAAGTTTACACAGGTAAAGTTGTTGAAAGTACAATGACATGAAGCAGTGAAAGAAAAAACAATGCAATTCCATTTTCAGTGACACATAAAAACTGAGACAAGTTACAAGACAACTTCCTCGTGTCTTGTTTTGCAAAAAAAGTGTGACCTTCATATTCATATTATGCATTGGAAAAAAATATGACATTTTAATTTTCAGTTGTTCTCTATTTAAAGAATATCAAGTCTCTCTCTTGAACACAACCTTTTCTCAGGAGTACTGAGAAAAGCACTCCTTTGTGCTTTTGTACTGCCTTATTTGTACTGCCTTAGTGATGAATTTAACCTGAGTAATGGATTAAAGCTGTACTGTCAGGTTGGATAGTTAATTCAAAAACAAATAAGGGGAAGAGTTACATAAAATTTACTGAGAGAATTTACACAGGGGCAGAAATAAAGTTAGCTAATATAAAACTTAGTACTTTTCAACAGTGCATTGCATGGTATTAACGTGTTGCACTCAACAGGAAGATTGTTATGACAGACTCTACCACAAACACAAACAAAGAAGCATAATTACTTCTCAAAGGGTTTAAGTTATCAAAAAGCATTTAATGAGTGTACTCACTGGTCTAAAACACAGCACATCAGAGCAGTGTAATTATTACAAATTACCTGCATTAATAAAATGAGGTTATATTTTGATGGGAATTACCTTATAATAATACCACTAATTCTGAAGTTACCAGAAAATCGGAGCCTTTTACTGCATGTATTATTTAATTGAAATAATGTATAAATATTCACACTCATGGTTACCAGTAAAGAAACAAAATTTCCAGCAAATATCAATGTATATTGTTTTGCATTCATTCTTCTATGTTTGCTGAGGAAAAGGAATAATAGAATCATTTATCTGTCCTAAATGCTTTCTTATTTCCACAGTAGTAGAAGGAAAGTAGCCAGTGCCACTCTTACAAAAGTGTTAGCATACACCACCTGCCTGTTGAATTAATTTGAACTTACTACTTTTCAGTTTTTAGCAACTTTCCCCCCCCCCCCCAAGAAAAAAACAACCCAAAAAAACAAAAACCAAAAACAAAAACCAAAAACAAACAAAACAAAACAAAACAAAAACAAAAAAAAAAAAACAAGAACTGCCTACTGGTTTATACCTCCTGAACTTGAGCACAGAAAATATACTCTGGTATGTCCTATTCTGATCTGGATTCTCCCTTGAAGGTTACATCTCTTCAAAAGCTCCTTTTTGGAATAATCGGAGAAATAGAAGATATGGTATTGCATGGTTAAGGTATGATGCAGCTTGTGTATTACCTGAACTACCTTTAAACTAATTTGCTGTACATAGATAAGAAAGGAATAAAGTTGGCATCCTGGATGAGATAGTCACTTTATGTGGTACTGGAGTAACAAATTGGTAATTTATCAGTCGGGAGCATACTGGGGCTCACTCCTTTCAACGGATTCATTCACTTCCTTCTAACTTTTCCTTCTCGTCAGCAGAACACTCTTCTAGCTGCTTCCTTGGATAGAAAGGGGAAAAAATCACAAATTCTACTGACTGGCCTTCTGGATATGCAGGTACTTTTGAGATTTTGAATCAACAAGTGACATGCTAAATGAAGAAGTAATATACCATTTGCTTCTTTTACCCAATTTTAGGTCAAAAAACACTGAAGCAATTACAAAGGATCAGAAAGCAAATTACGGTATAGTCCTTGCTCAAATAGACTTGACAGTGAATAATATGGACTATAAAACTGATTCTGAATAGTACTCTTCTGAAACATGGTGGGTAAAAACATCTTTTGTGTGAAAGTGGTTTTGCCTGGAATTAGTGCAGAAGTCACAGAGGATGCTAGTGGGGCAATGCACTCTTCTTGCATTTCAAAATGAGGTGGATTGTCCTATAAGATCTCTCTTTCCTGCTCCTCCTCCACAATCATCTTTTAAACCTGTATGAGATGGGGAACGCACACAGCCTATTTCTGGAGAGTTTCATAACGTTAAAGAAAGTCTGCAATTGATTCCATTAAGATACATTAAACATCATCACTAAATGTCTGTTCTTCTGTCTAAACAAGAAATGGTTAATGATACTCTTTCCACAAAACACAACATAAAATCTGGATATAAAAGCAAGTGTTAGTGCAATATTTAGACGAAGACTGGGGTCCACAGCAAGAACTTTATTTTATTTTTTTTTTTAATTCATTTTTAAGAGAGTTGAGACATTCTGAACTGAGTGAACATATACACAGTGGAGTCATGTAGCCCTTCCAAAGACACCTGAATAAGAACAGTTCACATCAACAACGGGGGATTGGGAAGAATACTGTTGTATGTAAACAAAATAAAGCCTAAAATCTTACTCAGGCCTAAGGCATCTTTTCCTCTACTGAGGTAACATCGAATGCAGCTGAGAGTTTAGAACAATATAACAGAGGGCATACATCATAAGCGAAATTTTATTGATTTCACTATCTGACAGTTTCCACCAGTCTTCTTAAGTCTTTGAATCCTGAGACACTCACAGACAGCAGAAATCTTATGAGAAGCCCTTCATATCACTTCCAGGATAGTTTGGACCCTAATGCTTTACTTTTGGAGCTGAGGGTGCTGACTGGCATAGAAATAGTGGAGGAAGTTGCCCAGAGCACATAGGAAGACATTAACTGTGTTACCTGATACCATGTGAAAATTTATGAGACTGTATAACATTTAGTTCCCCAGTTATTAATCTTTATCTTCTTTGTTTGATTAGACGTTAAATGTTTAAGTAAAGGAGCTGTGAACCATGCAAGAGACTCTAGTTTTGGACCATTTTTATATTACTTTAATATGATTTACTTTCTGAGACAAGGATAGTGGCCTTCTAGTGCACCAGCATAAAGATGAACTCAAAACCACTGGTCAATAACAAGCCTGTTGTCAAATAGCTGTGGTAGACACATTGAATTATTTTGAAGCAAATCAGCAGATCCAAACTGGACTTTTCAAATTCAAAACCATAAAAATCCTTTGGGATCCATAAAAGCAACTATTGTATATTAGAATGTTTAGCATATTTCATTTGTATACATATATTTTTAAGTCTGCTTCCTAATGAGTTAAAATAGAGATTAAGACTGTTTTAAGTTTAATTATATTTTTTTAAAGATATTTAAAAGGAAGACAGGGGCTCTTCATTTAGCATTTGACAGTTTGTGTAGTTGTATATGGCTTCAACCTCAGACCATGAACCCTCATTCTTCATATTCAACTCCTCCAGTGAATTTATCTCAGTCTAGTCATGTGATTATTCATTTAAGTCCTATGTACCTAATGACAGATGGATTTTTATAATAATCACAGCTCAAGATAAATGCAATCATTTTGTCACATTTGGTTTTGCTGCCTAAAATAGTCTTTTTGTCTTTGTGTCCCAGTCAAGGACTTTGAATGACCATTACCTCAGTGAAACCGTGTGTTATGGCATAGCTAAGATTTGTACCCACACTGGTTCTTTTATTCAGTGAACAGTAACTGTTCAATTCCAGCACATCTAGGACGGGAATGACTGATGAAGCAACAGAAGCATCTGTACAAATGAGCAATACCATGATCACTGTTGCCATTGCACTTTTTCCGAATCCCACCTGCTCATGTGAATTGATATCACTGAATTGATGTTACTGATCTTATTCTGATTTAGGAAAAGATTGTGGCCTCCCCTGAGTAGACTTGCTAGTGATGAGAAGCAAGATGGAAAAAATTCTACAGAATTTGCACAGTTCCAGACACAACAGATAGTGACATTTGCTCTTCTTGAGTTAGAGAGGTTAAATGAATTTTCACATGTGTGCCAGCTTTAAGTAGCTTTGGTCACAGAAGAAGTCATGAGAAACAGGGTTTTTTTTTAAAAAAAAAAAAGAAAAAAGCAACTATGGTGAAGTGGGTGAAGGAGCAGAAAGAGGAGAAAAGTTGTTTGAGACTTGAGAATGCAGTATAATATCAGATAAGCAACAGAGACTACCTTATATAAAGAGATCAAAACATAAACCCTTTTCAGAGTTCTTTTCCCTCTACAGCATAGACTGAACAAGAAAATAATAATCTACAGATTAAGTAGAAACAGAAGTAGAAACAGAAGTAGAAATAAAACATTTTGGGGACTTTTATCCCTCAGACAGAATGAATATCACGTGAGATAATAATCAAACAAGTGACAGACAAGGCTTGCCTGTATATAAGTTAGGCACAAAGATACCCTTGATATTTCTACATATATGAGCCCCGAACTAGGAGATCTCTAAAGAAACACCCACGTTGCATGTTAAAATGAGAAAAGAAAGATGAAGCAGTGGTAGAGTGCTTTTCAGAAAATTAGTGGTCTTGCTAAAAGTCTTATGAGAATTTTGACAGATGGTATTAAGTACCTCAGAGGAGTGATATCAAGATTAGCCTTTCCCCGCAGAGCTATTTGAAAAGAGATTCAAATCAATATATAGGTGATAAGTATTTGTTGTTATTACCTCTTGCATTCTGTAGGGGGTTTTGGGGAGGTAATTCATTGTGACGCATGAAAGAGTCCTGTGGGAACTCCTGGGTTAGAGTAGAATAAAACTAGCAAATGAAGTGTCAAGACTTTATACTACTGTTTATTTTATGAATTTAAAGTGCACAATCCTTTCTTGTACCATTTCTTCAAATAACAGCACCAATTTGCTATATTTTAAAGAGACTTAGGAAGAGCAAAGCATACAGAATAATTGTAGGGCTTTGAAACACAGAATGTAATGTAAGGATTGACTGTTTTGTATGAAAACCAGAATTTTTCAAAATACAACGTTTTGAACACTAGTGTAGTGCTAAGGATATAATTTCCGAGTCATAAATATCAAATTTCTTCATCGGCCTTCCAAAGCCTAAACCCTGTCATCACACATTTGTCAGTCTCCAACACTGAGTGAAAAAATTCTTACATCTGTAGCACTGAGTGTAGAAATAAGTCATCTTTGACTTCAGAGGCTATGTGCTCACATAAAATAGCTAGAGGCTTGTCTTGGGAGAAATATATCTCCTCCCTTCCTCTCTGTTCCTTGCGGGTCTGAGGATTATACACGTGTTGAGAAGACAACTACATGGTGTCAAATAAAAAGCAGATGTGTCTTTACACTTTATTTTAAACAAAGCAATGTACTTAAAAGGGCTACTAGTGCATCATGCTTTATCAGATTATTAAGATTATGCATTGTTTTGTAGTCAGGATCATTTTCTTGGTGAAAATGTTTGGAACAACTAAGAAAAAGGAGGCCAAGCTTTGGCTAGGACATCCAGATTCTATTATAGAATAGAATAGTTATAACTCCCTTTATTTCCTGGCCAATTATGAGAGAATACAAAACTGGCCAGAAGAAAAAGACTGTAAAGTGTGTTTGGTGAGGAAAAAATGATACTATTTGTATGTTTTTGGTTTTGTGTGTTTTGTTTTATTCTTTTTTGGTTTGGTTTGGTTTGGTTTTTTTGTGTGTTGTTTTTGTTGGTGGTGAGTTTTTTGTTTGCTTTGTTTTGTGCTTTTTGTTTGTTTGTTGGTGGGTTGGGTTGGTTTTCAGTTTTTTTGTTTGATTTTTTTTTAGTTTCTTTTATTTGTGTTTGGTTTTGGTTTTGATTTTTGTTGGTTGGTTGGGTTTTTTTTTTCTCTTTTTTATAACAGTCTATTTAGGACTAAAAATATGAGTTTCTACACAACAAATCCAGTCTGATTGGTTTTCCGTGACACATATGATAAATACATTCCATATATAAATACAGAAGAGTACTCAGACATTTCTGATTCTTTGTATACAAGTAAAAAGAAACGAGAATGGACAAAAAATCACTAGAACTAACAAGCTGACATTGAGGATCAAACATACTGTATTCAACCTCTAGGTTTAGTTAATGTTCAGTCATGCTTTTCAAAGATCAGTAAGCAATATTGCAAGAGTAAATCTAGGTTTTCAGTTTAGAAACAGGGAGTTCAGGATCTAACCTAGCTTGAAATTGATACCAGTCACCTGAAGCTAAGAAAAGTTCACTAGATTAAATAATGATAATGGTCATATTTTATTTTTTAATCCTAGTTTCACATGTAAAATCATAAATCTTGATAAGATAATTTTGTTTGCTTACTAAAATGTACTTATTATACCTTTTTTCCCTTTCAATTTCACTTTTAATTCCCAAAGTCCTACTCAGATATCACAATTATTCAAAAGAAGAATTGCTCAAGATTTTGTTTCATTTATCTTAAATATATATTGAAGTGATTTCTGAAGAAAAATATTTTCCTGATATATATTGTAACAAAATTCTTACTAATTGGAACAGTTTAATGGTTTTATTAAATGGAAAGTCCATGTCAGAAAGCATGTGTGATACCCTGGAACAAAGTAATGTTGTCAAAGACTCCTTCTGGTAGGCATTAAAGACACCTTGTAAGGTGCATTTCAAACACTAAATGCATGTCAGCATAAATCCAGAAAATCACCACAGCTTATCAAAGTTACGAGTAACTCAAGATATATGCACAAGTCATAATACTGAACAGCATGAACTCCTATTTTTGTTAAGTAATGTCTTAGAAAAGGTTCAAATGAAACAGCATTACATGCAAGCTTCAGTATGCCTAATACATAGTTTATAATTCTAGAAATTTATAATAGTGTAGTATAAAGAGAATATGAAGGGTAATTATACTTTTGACATTTTGAAAAGATTACACTAAATATATCAATATGAAGAAAATTCTAATGCAGTTGAAGAGGGTGAAAGAAAATGTACTATTCTTGTGATTCTTTTGTCATTTAATATTTGCTTAATAGCACTAGTCATATTCTAAGACTATTTTACAGTCTTTTCATACCATAGAGTGTCATCATCAAATAGATATAATATATCCAATATTCCAAAGTACATCTGTTCTTAAATATTTGATCTCTAACTTATTTTTTTCAAAGTTAAATCTTCAAAGGCACTCTCAGAATTCAGTGTCCAAGCCATTTTGCAGGTCTCTTAAAATCCCATCTAGAGAAGTATAGCAGGACTTGAAAATTAATAGACTAGGTTTCAGTGCAACAGCATCTTAGGCTGAATCCAAACTGACCTGCAAAGTCAGTCAGGATGCTCAGACTCTCATTTCTCCACTTGTTTAAATCAGAATTGGGCAAGTATACTGTAGAGCTACATTTCTAAATTGTCTTTTCACTGTCAGGTCAAGAAGAACCTGAAGTTCTCACCTAAGCTTGGAAGTCTGAAGTACACTTAAATTCAGTAAATATAGGTAAATTCAGGGATTGACATCAACCTTGATTTCTTATCTATTAGTATTACAGAAAATGCAGAAAATATATTTTTTTAAAAAAAGGAAAAAAAATGCAATAAAAAAATGCAAAAAAAAAAAAATTGTAAAATCGAGAAATGCAATATTCATGATACCAGGCATCTAATCCCATAATTTCTGCTTAAATTTCTACACTGGGAATGGAAGCAAGACATGCAGTATAACTTCCTGATGCAGAGAAGTAGTTAACCTACTTGTGCTCCAGTCCAATTGCTCAAGCTCACAGTTCCATACAACTGAAATGCACAAATTATTTTTTTGAAGAAAATTGTTACAAATGTGGTTCAGAAAATAAACAAACAAACAAGCAAACAAAGGTCTCTGTCCGTACCCCCCCTAAAAAAAAAAAAAAAAAAAGTGAGAAAAGCAGGAAAAAGTGTAAGAAGTAATAATGGCATTGGCATTGATTGGGCTACAGATCATTGGTTCCAATATTTCTCTGTGAAATTCAGCTACCACAACCAAACCTTATATTCTCCCATAGTTTCATGAACAATTAGAACAATTTCCCTATGTAACTGCCAAACCTTTTATGTTTAAGTAGTAACTCACAGGGACAGGTCATTATAACAACTTTTATTTGATTAAATACCATCTTGAGGTCAGTCTACATTATGCCAAATATGTATGAACATGTCATGATGAAACTGATACTCATGTTCATTACATGCTCATAGAAATCATATAATTGCAGTCCTATTCCTGCAAATCTTGGAAACATTATACGGACAACATTTCCACACCTTTGCCAAGACAATTCAGTGACATTTCTTAGTGGAAAATATGCCAATTCAATGTTTAAACGAATGAAGAAAACAGAATCATGGACTTACAGTCTGTAATTTTCAGGACTCTCTTAACTTCTTCATTTCCTGATCCACAGCCATCTTCATCATCACAATCTCCACTGATTTGTTCATCCACACCTCCACCACTGCCTGTTTGTCGGAGATCCCATTTATCATATTTAGGAAATGATTTACCCCGTAACAGCTGAAGACAAGATACGATATGCGAGTTAGTAGTACATATGGAAAACTTCAGTCAGTACCCAAAATTTCATACATGTCTTGCTAGTAATTACCTGATTTAAAAAGAAAACTCCAGGATCTGCAGAATGAGAATTATGTTTGGATTTTTTTGGGTTTGGTTTGGTTTGGTTTGCTTGAGCTATTTTTGTGTGGTTTTTTTTAATTGTTGTTGTTTTGGTTTGCTTTGGGATTTTTGTTTGTTAGTTGCTGGTTGGGAGTTTTCTATTTGTTTGTTTTCAAAAAATTAATCCAAAACACACAAGCTACTACAGTTGGAGCAAGTGCAAGCCTGGAGAGAACTATTTCCCAATTCACATCCAAGCATTGTTCAGTGAGCACTAATAAGAGAGGCTTCCTTTTTATTTATCACTATGGATATGGCCAATAATGCCATCATGGTCTACAAGACAGTAGGCAGAGATTTCAAAGTTTAACTCATTTCTCCACTCTGTTGAGCAGAGCTGAGCAGTCACCTGAATGAAATTTATTTATTTCATTTAGCAAATATACAAATACTGTCATCCAGCTTTTTATATGTTAGATACATAGAAACTTCATACTCTCTAAAGAAACAGATTCTTACAAGTGTTAAGAATTCTTATAACTTTATCCAGTCCAGAATATTACCTGGTGGAGGCTTGTGCATTGCACCTGCTTCAATGTAGCAAGATTTCTTTAAACTAGACAAAGCTTTGCTAGCTCAAATTCTCTAATTTAATAATCAGATGCTTTTTTTTTCTTCTAAAAGTAGCTACTAATTGGTCTGAAACAGACTCAATTTTTTTATACCTTCAAAAATGTTGTTGCTTTGTGGTTTAAGCAAGTTGCTGGGTTCATGTTTCCAGATAATATACTCAGTTTATTAATGGAGTACGGAGCCACTTTCCAGACTACTTGATTTGTTAAATGCTATACAGTACACAGCAAAAATATTTTAATTACTACTACAAAGTCATCACTCAGAAAAATCTCAGTAGCCTAATAAAAGCCACTTGCAACAAGCCCTGTGTAAGAATAGGAGAATGCCATTCACCACTGTATCAGCAGGACCAATAAATGAAGCACTTCTGATTCAAAAGATTTATGAGTAATATGCTACCTGAAAGACAAAATATCTAGATAAAAGAAAAAAGTTCCTTTGTATAGCTGCCTTACTGTCTGCTCATTGTGTAGTCCATGCCATACTTCTGCCAACATAGTATTGATGGAAAGAAAACACAGCCAGTTTAATGAAATACGCCCAGTTAAACAGGACACTTTTTTTTTCGCCAAGTTCAAATCGTGACACAGCTCCATAGCCAGCTGTATGATAGGGCATTCTTTATCCCTGAGCTCTGTGGTATAAATGTGGGAATGAACCTCCAGCAAGACAGTTTTTCTAACAAGACCTGCTGATGAATTTTCCATAGTATAGAGTGTGTATATATATATTTACAAACATTTTTTCAGCCTGAGAACAATCATCCCCCTCTACACTCTGTATCTCTGTATCAGTCTTAAAAACGTATTGGGTCCATAAGGTCTCTATATTTTGCTGCTTCTCTAAATTTCAGCCCAGAGCAGTTACGGTCTCTTCGTTGTTTTTCCTCCTGCTTATGTCTAGAGATCTGAGAACCCAGACATTCTCACTATATTGGGCTCTAGAAGGGCTCTAGAAGGTAGGGGGGGTCCAAGAGAGCTGGCTAATATTCAAGTGTCACTTCCTCCAAGCTCAAGAGGGACGCATCTCTATGAGGAAGAAATCAAGTAAAGGGAGTAAGAGGCCAGCATGGATGAATAAGGAACTCCAGTCAAAATTCAGGTGGAAGAAAGATGTTTACGTAATGTGGAAAGGGAGACAGACCAACTGGGAGGAATACAAGGAGGCCATAGAGTATGCAGGAATGCGGTGACAAAGGCCAAGCTACACTTGGAAGCAAATCTGGCCACGGTTGTCAATGGCAACAAGAAGGGCTTCTTCAAGTACATCAGCAGCAAAAGGAATATTAGGGAATGAAAAGAGTGCCCTGGTGACAGATAATACAGAAAAAGCAGAGTTGCTGAATGCTTTTTTCACTTCCATCTTTACTGCTAAGACCAGCACTCAGGTATCCCAGACCCTAGAGACAGGAAAGTCTGGCATAAGGAAGACTTTCCCTTGGTTGAGAAAGATCAAGTTAAAGACTGTTTAAACAAGCTGGACATCCACAAATCCATGGGCCCTGATGCGATGCACTCATGAGTGCTGAGAGAGTTGGCAGATGTTAGTGCAAAGCCACTTTTCATCATCTTTGAAAGGTCTTGAAGAACAGGAGAGGTGTCTGAGGACTGAAGGAAAGTCAATGTCATTCCAGTCTTCAAAAGGGGTAAGAAGGATGACTCAGGAAACTACAGGCCGGTCAGCCTCACCTGCTTCCCTGGAAAGGTGGTGGAACAGCTCATTCTGGACATCATCTCCAAGCATGTGGAAGAAAACAAGGTTATCAGGAGTAGTCAGCATGGGTTTACCAAAGGGAAATCATGTTTGACCAGCCGGATAGCCCTCTGTGATGGTATGACTGGATGCGTAGATGACGGAAGAGCAGTGAATGTTGTCTACCTTGACTTCAGCAAGGCTATAGACACTGTCCCTCACAACATCCTCATAGGCAAGCTCAGGAAGTGCAGGTGGGATAAATGAATGGTGAGATGGATCGAGAACTGGCTGGATGGCAGAGCTCAGAGGGTTGTGATCAATGGTGCAAAGTCTGATTGGAGGCCTGTTCTTAGTCAGCTTCCGCAGGGGTCAGTACTACGTCCAGTTCTGTTCAACCTGTTCATCAATGACCTGGATGAAGAGACTGAGTGCACCCTCAGCAAGTTTGCCAACTGGGAGGAAGGGCTGATTCACCAGAAGGCTGTGCTGCCGTTCAGTGAGACCTGGACAGGCTAGAGGACTGGGCAGAGGGGAACCTGATGAAATTCAAAAAGGGCAAGTCCTGCACCTGGGGACGAATAAACCCAGGCACCACTACAGGTTAGGGGCAGACCTTCTGGAAAGCAACACTGCAGAGAAGGACTTGGGAGTTCAGATTGAGGACAGGTTGACCATGAGTCAACAATGTGCCCTTGTGGACAAGGCCAATGGTATCCTGGGGTGCATTAGGAAAAGTGTGACCAGTAGGTCAATGAAGATTGTCCTCCCCCTCTACTCTGCTCTGGTGAGGCTGCATCTGGAGTACTGCATCCAGTTCTGGGCTCCCCAGTTTAAGAAGGATACGGAATTACTGGAGGGAGTCCAGCGGTGGGCTACAAAGATGAGTAGGGGCCTAAAGCACCTTTCTTATGAAGAGACACTGCAAGAGCTGGTGGATGTCAAAAGGATGGGACCAAACTCCTTTCAGTAGTACCCAATGACAGGATAAGGGGCAACGGGCACAGACTGAAGCACAGGAGGTTCCATCTGCATATGGGGAAAAACTTATTTACTTAGAGGGTGACAGAGCACTGGAACAGGCTGCCCAGAGAGGTTGTGGAGTCTCCTTCTCTAGAGACATTCAAGACCCACTTGGACACATTCCTGTACAATTTACTCTAGGTGTACCTGCTTTAGCAGGTGGGTTCGACTAGATGTTCTTCAGAGGTCCATTCCAACCCTAACCATTCTGTGATTCTGTAATTGCTTCATATGTAGGTTCAAGGTTGAAAAAGTGTTCAATTTTTTCCAAACTTTTCACTGTACTTGAAAGAGTAGAGAATTAGGAATGAACTAGTTTCCTTGTAATTTGGATTTTGTTATTCTCTTCAGGCTCCTTAATTGTACAAGGAGAACTATTGTGTCCATATTAGTTCATAAATCTCAGTGCTGGTTATCTACTACTCATGCCTTAGATCTAATATAAATTCATTATTAAATTAATACATTCCATATACTTCACCAAAGCTAACTTGATTTACATTAGAAATACAGATAAAGGGTATTTAAAATTATAATTCTGTTGTGCTGCAATTTTTTATAAAACTATTATTTAAGAGGAAAAAAACCCACACTTCTGACTAGACAATTTTGTTGTATACACTTTTTGAGTCTTCCAGCAGAATAAGAAGGATTACTAGGTGTATAACATGTGCCCCAAAAAGCAAGTACAATAAATGTTCTTCTCTTTGTATCACAGGTTAAAATAATCTCTCTTTCTTTTAGGTGTCCAAAAAGACTTTCTAATCTATCAAATTTCTGTATTTAAAGAAAAGAAAAAAAATCTTAATTGTGCATCGTCTTTCAGTTTCAATGAAAATGGCAGCAAACAGTATTGGCAATAATGTTGGTTTGACTGAGATTGCAGTAGGCATGCCAATATGCCAGGCTAGATTTGCTGGATCTTTCCCTTAATTTCAGTGAAAATTTGTTGAGCTAAAATTTCTATATGAAAAACATGCCCTCTGATGGTGGATTTTATTTTCACAGAAAGTTTGTGTTTTCTTACAGGTACTGTGGTACATGTGAACAGCTGAATGATTCATGTGTAAGGAAGGTTCTTTGGAGTCTCCAACTTCACACCTTGACTATGTAGCTTTGGGAAGCTGGGCCTCCAGCTCAGATCTTTCACTGCCCAATTGCTTAAAAGCCCTTTGGGATTTTCACTGATGTCTTAGTGGAACACTGTCAAAAGTAGCAATTTTGAAAAGGGTTATAATACCAAAAAGAACCATTAATATATTTTGTGCAATTTCACCTTTTAAAACAAAAATATACGTTTGCATGACAGAAATTACATTGTTTTATTAAAGTACTTACAGGCTTGTGTAAATATATGACTTGGTACTATGTAGCATTTCAGTAAGAAAAAAAAAACTGCTTACAGCAGCTAAAGAGGCATCTATAAGGGTGTTTGAAGCTTCCTGACAAATCTCAGGGTGTAAGCATAATTAGGGAAATTATCACTAAGAATGTATGGTTGACCTACAGTCTTACAGGGTCTGGTAATTTTTGAAGATTACTTACAGTTTTTATCAATGACCTGGAAAGCAGTATTAAACACAAAACATTAATGATAAACCTTTCACTGCTACGAGAACTGGAGAACTACTAAATAACAAAGAGAAGGGACAAACTGTCTAAGAAAATACCTCAACTGGTAAGCCAGGCAACTGAATGAATTTTTAAACACATAGTATAATAAAACACAGACAAATGCAAATTCACAAGCTTAAATATTGTATTACATGCATAGTAGAAGACAAAATATACTGTTCTGTAAAATAATTGTGGGTGTCCTGGATAGCCAGCAGACCATGAATTATCAAGAATAGTGTTCTAGCCAAAGATTTTAATGGGATATCTTTGAGGACAGAAATAGGAATACTAAGTCATATTAGTGATGTTATATTACTCCTAAATCCAGTTCTTGTTTCTTCAGTTCAGAAAGGACGGCACAGAAATGAGTTCTATTACAGTCGTTAAAAAGGAAAGAAATACTTTCATTTTTAACCAAGGAGCTCATTCTTTACGACACTAAAAAAAAATAAATAAATAAATTTAAAAATAAGAGGGTTTATAATAATAAATAGATAGATAGATAGATAGATAGATAGATAGATAGATAGATAGATAGATAAATAGATAATCTGGATCAAATATGTTTTGGTCTTAAAGCAGGAATAAATTCAGAGGTTCAAGGACAGGGTATACAGGAGGTTAGGCAAAATAGCCAAAATGGTTCCTTCTAGCTCTCAAAAATCTATGAATTCATATAAGTAAATTTGTTTTAGATGAGAAGATTTTTTTACATTCCTATGCTTGGAGGAAGTTACAAGCAATTTCATCTGTCATGAATGCTGAACACTGAAAGGCATGGGAACTTATGTTTACACTATTGAAACTGATGTGATATTGGTTCTCTTTCAACAAAAATCTAGCATCCTATTATCTTACACATCATATACCTTCTGGGGAAACATTGATTTTATATGAATTTTATTTTATCCTTTTTCAATAAAAATATCTTCATGGTACTATGTTGCAGTCACTGTGAAACCAAGCTCAGTCATTATATTTCCTCTCTTTCGTTTAAGTGCGTATCACAAGTACTTGTGGAGGGAATCCCAAAGGAGCCCAGCTGTGAATCCAATTTACCTAATCAAATCAAACCTAGAAGAATTATTTCTAGATGTATGACTATTTTGAACTCTTCCAAATGAGAGGAATAAACTATGCTAAAGTTTATTCCTTTGCTTAGCATTACATATCTGAATACTTAAAAATACAGCATTTTTCTTTAGTGATCTCATTTAAAAGCTACTCATGTCTCTACAGGCCAGCATGTCCTGCAGGTTTGTGTTTCCAATAATGCAAAAGATCCTTAACAAAAAATGTGTATTCCTATTCCAAATTAGAAGTCCAGCTTATACTGGAGACTACTGCTATTTAGATAAATAGTATTACAACTCTGTTAGTCCCTCAAGATAGTGCCCTGTAGTTTGGTTTTTTGTTTGTTTGTTTGTTTGTTTGTTTTGTTTGTTTGTTTGTTTGTTGTTTTGGTTTTTTGTTTGTTTTTTTGTTGGTTTTTTTGTTTTGTTTTGTTTTGGGTTTTTTTTTAAATTAAAATATGTAGTTTTGTGTGAAGTGCAAGAGCCCTTTTTAACTTTTTGCTTTTTCAGTAAGGTTTTCAAAGAGAATATGAGATTTCTAACCAGCTATAGCCTTTACATCCCTGAGACAATGCAAAGAGTACGTGAAATGCACACACTACTGTGCCCAACCCATTGCTTTCTGCCCAAAATCCACGGCTAAAAATCTGAGTTTCAAGCCTGCAAACTCATTCCACTCCATAAAATCACCAGCCAAACAGCAATCTGAAATTCTGATGGAAGTAATACAACATTTCTTTCCAGTCTCAGGCAACTGATCTGAACACAGAAAGAAGCAGACATTCATTCTGCTCACCGAGCACAAGCAAGAATCAGGAAGGTGGCTAGGAGCCAGCACTGCACCACACAGCTCCAACACCCTTTGTGCTTCCTTGATATACATTTACTACCCCAGGATCAAAGCAGTTGCTGCTTGAATATTAGAAACAGGAATTACCCACCTTATTATTATATTAATACTTCAAAATTTCTTCTTGGTAGTTATTTGTGTAGTGCTCAAGACCATTTAGTAGGCAAACAAAATTTTCAGAGAAAGCTAACTACTGAAATAGGTAGCAATGACTAATAATTTTCACTGAAGGTGCAGTTCAAAAAAGGCAGGTTGTGGGTCCAACCACAAGCATACATTGTCGATTTTGTTCCATCATTAGCATGCTTTATGGCCACCACAAATTTGAACTGACCCAATAAACACTCTCCACAAAAATGCTTGACCCCAGTTTGAACCTTTAGCATAGACTAGGGACTGATCCCGACAGGCAGCTTGGATATGGTTGATCTGCTCTGGCAAGTAGGACACTTATAGTCTTTGACCAATTTTATTAATACAACAGATACAACTTTTTTGGATCTCTTCAGTACTTAATAAAAGAGACCTGGGGAATGACCTAGAGCAATAGATACTGAATGTTGACATAGTCCCTGCTCATTGTAGAGGCGTTTGGACTAGATGACCTTTGAAGGTCCCTTCCAACACAAACTATTTTATGATTCTATGATATCTCAGTCTTCATAACTTACATCTGTTTTGGATTATTCCAACCAGTTCCCACTAAGGTAAATCTCTTATTAAAGAGCTTAATAGTAAGCACTGGGAACACGAAGCAGTGTGTGCTCTCATCGTTGATCCTTTTCTTATTTAGCAGTATAGATACAGCTCCTAAATGTAACTGTGCCTCAACAAATATAATTTTCCTAATTTGTTACATGATCAAAGACAAAGTATTCTATGCTGTAAAAATCTTGAGTGCATTTTACAGCTAAAACACCTCAACTGAGGTTCTCACATGAGTTCTCTCATGAGCTATTACTTTCTTTCCACTGGTTCCAAGTGAATAAGGAAGTAAAAGCTTGGTGCCTTCGTGCATTCCCTGCTAGCAGAATTATGCAAACTATCAACTGGATTTCTTTAAAAAATATTCAGGTTTTTTTTCACCTCAATAAAAGGCCTTAAAAAATCTCTTCCTAACATCTCAACATAGGTTTAAATCATCCTCGGAAAATTAGGTAAATGAGTCAGGCATTTCTAAGATAACAAATGAGAGCAAAATGAAACCCCAGGAAAATAGCTTGTACTCTTCTTTCTGTCAAGGTAGTTGAAATAACAGAACAATGTCATATTATATATGATTAATAGTTAGAGATTAATGTTCCCCCACCCACTTCAACTATCCATGAAGACAGTATAGCTACAAGCAGAAATAGTTGATAACATTAATAATAATAATAATAATAGAGAAATATATACATTTCAGAAAAATAACCCCAAACAAACAAACATCACCAGCAAAATTTCATTTAAAATATTTCTAAAGCTATAGTATGAGCATCTTCAATATTTCTTTTTTAGAGTCATGGATCTGCTTGAGTTTTTTTAATGTCACTGTTCTGTCCGTCTGTTTCATTGTATTCCTTTAAAGGTTACTGGTATAACCTCCTCTACTAGACATTACAAACAATTTTTCAGGTAATTTGCAAATAATTTTATCATTTACCTTATCCTTGTGCATTTTTAGATCTTTCTCCATGGCAAGGATGGATACTAATAGATATGACATATATTAGATCATTTTCTACTGTCATAATAGTAAACTGAAATAACATTCTTCTTCAGAAGCTGAAATCCTGTCCTTCCAGAACAGATTTTGTGAAACACTAAATAGTTTACAATCAAGTGGTTTAATGAACAATAGAGGTTCAACAAGAATAAATAAAAAAATTGCTTTAAATAACATGGTGTACTGTGATCAGATAAAGCTCATTTGAACAAACTTACTCTGGAGTTTGGGTGCCTTTTGGCTCCAGATTCACACAACTCAATATAGATGTCAACAAATTTAGGTGTTTTTTCTGTAGGTAAGGTGTCTAGGGTCCTCAATAGTAATTTGCATGTTAGAGGTTTGATTAAATTTTCTGGACATGGTTGTCTAGTGCCATTTGAGATGGCCTAGAGTACCTGGGTCGCTAGATGCATGGAGAGATGTGACAGAGAATTTGCAGCCTGACCTTGAATATTTCCAGTGACAGGGCATCTACCTCTTCCAGTATTTCACCACCTTCATTGTAAAACATTCCTTCCTCTTGTCTAACCTCAGTCTCCCCTCTTTTAGTTTAAAAACATTGTCCCTTGTCCTGTCACAACAGGGCCTTCTAAAACTTCTGTCCCCATCTTTCTTATCGGCCCCTTTTAGGTACTGAAAGGCTGCAATAAGGTCTCTCTGGGGCCTTCTCTTCTTCAGGCTGAACAACCCCAACTCTCTCAGCCTGTCCTCATGGCAGAGCTATTCCAGCCCTTTGATCATCCTGGTGGCCTCCTCTAGACCCTCTCTAACAGGTCCATGTCTTTCTTGTTCTGAAGGCTTTGGAGCTGGATGCAGGACTCCACATGGGGTCTCACCAGAGCAGAGAGGCAGAATCACCTGCTGGCCACACTCCTTTTTACACAGCCCAAGATGCAATTTGCCTTCTGGGCTGCAAGCACACGTTGCCAGTTCATGTCCAGTCTCTCATCCCCCAGTACCCTCAAGTCCTTCTCTTGCAATTCATTTTCCACTTAAGCAATGTGGGAAGAGAGCTTGCCAGTGAAGACGGAAGCAAAGAAGTTGTTAAGTACCTCAGCTTTCTCTTTGTCTATAGTTACCAGTTCACCGGTCTTGCTCAGAGGGAGGGCAAACTTTCTTTGACCTTCCTTTTCTTGTTGACATACCTGTAGAAGCCCTTCTTGCTATTGAGTTCCCTGCTAAGTTGAGCTCCAGCTGTAACTTAGCCTTCCTGATCCCATCTCTGCACAACCGGTCAGTGTCCCTATACTCTTCCCAGGACACCTGTCTCTGCTTCCCCTGCCTGTGCATTTCCTTCTTGCTCTTTAGTTTGACCAGCAAGTCTCAACTCAGGCATGCTGGCCTCTTGCCCTCCTTACCCGATTTCTTACACGTGGGGATTGAGAGCTCTTGTGCTCTGTGGAAAGCCTCCTTAAAGATCTGCCAGCTCTGTTCTGCTTCCTCATCCCTGAGGGCAGTTTCCCAGGTGGTCCTATAGACTAACTCCCTGAAGAGCTGGAGGTTGGCTTTCCTAAAATTCAGGGTCATGACTTTACTCTTGGATTGCCTACAGCTCACCGTGTTGCTTTTCCAGTATATGACATTATATCATTATGTTATTATTATATATTTAGCCAGACATAATATTTTTTGTTTGTTTCTTTGGTAACAACACAGGTCCTAGCACAACTGGGCCAAGTGGGAAAAAGAGCAATGGAATCCCAACCATTAATTAGAAGCTATATCTATAAAACGGAAAATGTCATTATTTATTTTTATGTTCTCTCTATATATAAAAGTATGACTAGCAAGAATAAATAACAAGTTATTTGTGAGGAAAAAATACTGACTACAACTTAAGAATTAAACTTTGTGAAAAAAAATTCAATTCAAATATTTTCAGTGCTAGCAGCTAGAACTTACAAAACCACATGGAGAATTAATCACAATTAAATATATTGAACTCAGCCAGTTTCAATTAATCTGAAGACTATCATTACACAAGACAGTTTTTCAAATACGAATACCAAAGAAGCTATGAAATGGAAGAGAATTCACCAACCAACAATGATTCATGTATACGGATATGAGTATGTGAACATCGGCTCATTATTATGCACTGGTTTGTGGTGGTAACAGTATAAATCAATTAGTCTGGCTGTTTCTTCCAAAAAGAATCCTGACAGTAACAAAACAATAAATATTTATTTTATTCTTTTAAGAAAAAAAACATGTCTTTAAAACTTCAACACCTACATTTATCTATAATTGTATCTGAAAATTAATCTAAGATTGGGCTATATAGCAAATAATCCATCCTACATCATTTGTCCATCTGTGTAGTTCCAGCCTCTGGCAATTCTGAGCTTATATCTACAAAAGTAGAAGACCCCTCACTTTTATGACATAAATTGTTACTTAAGAAGAGTTAATGATCTGTAAACCGTAGTTTCCTCTCAGTATCAGGGAAAACATAAGACTAAAGTTACAGCTGCAGTGAATTGAATATCATGACGGATAGTGAAAATTGCAGACAGACTATTTCAGAGTCCGATTTCTCCTTATACTTCACAGATCTGCAGGTGAATGGACATAATATTGAGCCAGTTCAAATAAAAATTTTAAAAATATCAACACCTTCTGGAATGCGTTTCACTTTAGAAGAATAACACATTACTTGACACTTAATTTGGAGAGTCAGTCAGAAGATGTTACAGAAGGAGCTGTACTACAATGAACAGTGGTGCCATCATGAGCAAAATTATTACCAGATTATTAGAGCTACACTATATTCCCTATTGCTACTCTATTGTGAGTGGATAAATTGGTGATTTATCCAGAGAACTGATTTTCTTGAATGCAATTCAGTGGATGGACAGTGGAGGGGACTCACCAACAGTGCTGACTCACGTTGCTTTCTTGTATCCACTGGCAGCACAATAAAGCTACATTCTTTTTCCCCTTAATAACATTTCCAGTCCTCATGTGAGTGGACTCTGGAGTGAGGCAGATCAATAGCTGCTGTGTAAAATCTATGAAGGCTAAGTTGACAGCAGGGCTAATATTGTATTTATGGAGATGTTTTAATGATAATAACCTTGTCTGTAACTATTTCTGCTATATAATTCAACCCCAAATTTAGGGATCAAAAGGAAGAGCTTCTTGATAGCTGGATAGAATTCATGTCAATGAATTACAGGTGTTTACATACGAGCTATTCCTCCTGATATCTTCTGGTCAGTAGAAAGAAACAGGAATATTTAAGGCCCCTCCTCTGAACACATTTTAGGTTTATCTATAGGATGAGGTGGGCTGCATCATAGAACCACCATTTTTTCTCGATTGGCAAGAAAGATCAGATCAGATATGAGTAGATATATAGCTGCACGAATCCTACAATGTAACAGTGTTGAGAAGGGGTGCAGAGCAATTAAGGTATCCCGTAAAGGATGCAATTTAGCTCTCAAGTTATGCCAAAAGCTACACACAGCTGCTTCAGTTGGAAATCAGCTGTGGTCTTTTGACCTGGGGAGTCAAAGACATCCCAGCCTGCTGCTAAGATTTAATTTTTTTGCTCCTCACTCTAAAAAGTCCATAAAAGGCCTGTGAGCTGACTAATCTTTCAGTGAGACTTTCCTCATTGTAGCACACAGCACAGAATGTTGCCTTAAAGCAAAAAATCCTGAAGTTTCTATTTTATCTGTATTGTTATTTGGTTGTATGAAAAATGAACAAATAATGGAATTGTTCAATTTCTCTCAGACAAAAAAATTGACTGGATTTTGTTCAGCTTGAGGCATTTAGACTTTAATTTAGGTTATTGACTAACATTGAAAAGTCCTTTTTAATTGTTCCATCCAGCTTGAGAAATAAATTATTTTCTATCTATTTTGACATGATAATTGAGCTCCACATGCACCATTTTATAAACTGAATAAGCACCTGTGACAAAATAAAAGTATGTTTCATTCAGCTGAGGTGCTGTGTGTGTGTGTGTGTGTGTTCAATAAACAGTAATTACGATCAAGTATCAACTACGAAAGCATACCACCAGTCCTTACCTATGACGTTGTCTGGCTCAATCTTACAAGAAGAGTTTGCCACAAAACACATCCAGAGTCTTCTGCATTATTTATCAAGTTTTTCTTAAGGTCCTATAGATCTTATTTTCATTTCCAGCATATATCCTTCAGAAATAAAGCTAGTACAAGCTCACTTAAGCCTTACACTGAAAGTTTTCCAGTTGCTGAGATTGTGTGCTGGCACTCTTCAGAAAGCAAGTGAATTCTCAATGAGATTAAAACAAGTCCTTCCTACCACAGAATTTACTCCTCATCCCTGTTTTTGAGTTGTCATTTATTTTCATGACTTCTATATAAGTACATTCCTTTGGTTGTACTCATTGTGTAGTAAGGTTGCTTTGCATAAACTGAGAATTATCATGTATGAATGGCTCTATTTTTAAATCCTCTTTGGATCCAAACTATTCTTAAAATAGTTGTTATTGTCCAGTCTTCTCAAAATGTATCATTCCTGCTTTTCAAAATCTTCAGAAGAATTAAGGTATCCTTGCAGTATGGAAGTGGTGGAGGAGGGGATACTTAAATTAGTTGAGAATAGCTTTCTGGGGCATAAAGAAGTGAACCATTTACAATCAGAGCCTTCTCATAAAGGTTTGATAGATCTATTCTTTAGATCCCATTGGCACTTCGTATGTGTGATAGGATTATAACTTCTCTCAAAAAAGCTAGCTTCATGTTCAAGTAGCTGCCTATGCTATTTCTCTGTGACATTACTTATTCAGATGCAATCAAATACCATGCAGAATATTATCAAATAGAAGAAGCCTTTTTTGAAATTCCTGAGAAAGCCTGGCTCATCCATTTTGCAGCTGTAATGTGTGCGCAATAGTCTAATTATAGCAATCCTAATCTATGCAGACTATGTTATTAAGTGTGACATATACTTTAATTGTTGACAGATGGCTTTGAACCCTGTATAAATATTTATAAAGTCACATGTACTCTTATAGCTGGCACACACAAAAATTCCAGGTATATTTGTCTGGATCATTTTATATGCACATGCAAACTCAGTTTATCAGTGCTATTTTATTGTTTAGGTTATCTGGAGACTTAAAAGGACCATTTCCTTTTTAAAGTGAAATGAATAGTGCATAGATTAGACAGTTTTGATTACTTTGAAAATCAGAGTACTTTTTCAGCAGAACATTGTGTTAGCCCATGTGCTCATAGTTATATTGCCACTGTGCTGTATATTTATAATCATCCATCTTCACTGATCACCTACATATCAGATATCAATAGAGACCTTCAAATTCACAAGTGCAGAAAAACAAGATCGAGCAATGCAATTCTTTTACATGTAAACCTAGTGCACACATTCATATTTTTTAGAACTTAGAAATCCATGTTGAAATCACATATAATGAAAAATGTGTTTATTAAAAAAGCAAGAAAACAAACAAATAAACCACAACACGGCAACATTTACAAAAAGTACCCTATAGAAATTGGACTCAATTACCTGATCATTTTAAAGATGCCTCAAGGTAGCCTTAAACTAACAAATAAGTTACTATAAAGCCTGAGGGGTCACACAAGTCAGAAAAACTGCTTATCTATCTTTTCAGTTGTTAGGGTGAGAGTCAGTTCATGTTGCTTTAGTAATGTAAACTTAGGCATGTGTCTCTACAAAAAGATGATCAAGTCTAGTGAGTAATCCACCTCCGCCTAAAGTTAACTAAAAGATGTTTATTGAAGTCAAAAGTCAGATTTCCTGCTCTATTCTCAGTTTTGAAAAAAATAAACAAGCATCTGTGCATGAACGAGGTTTCATTTCTTTTCAGTGTAGGATTTGTCTACTCTGCAGGCTAGTTAAGTGGTACTAGTCACCTTTCAGAATCACTAAACCTTTCTAGTCAATGGAAAGAAACAAATGTCTTCAGAAGAGTGACATCATCCTAAAATAAACCATGCAAGAATGCATGGACACAGGCATTACTGATTTTGGAAGGGTATCAGCTGACACTACATATTCCAAAGATGGCTGATTTTTTTTCCCTGAATTCTTGCACTAAAATCTCATTCTGGTAAAAATTACTCTCTTTTGAAAAATGAAGGGGGGGAGGGCAGGGGGCAGGGGTGACCATTTAAAAGAACAAAGTGAAAATGAGGAAACTTAGCATTTAACTGGAAAAACTGTAACCATAAAGTGATAGAACACTAAGTTCTTTCCAGAGGGTATAATAATTTCTTCCTTGAAACTCTGGTGAAGAGATCAATCACAAAAGAAGGAGCGAAAGTAAATGTCAGCCATGCAATGGCAGTCTTCTTATTGTCTCAAAGAGAGAGGAAAAACTATTTTAAAATATATAACTGAGAGGAAATTTAAAATAATTTGGTTTATTAATTTTCCTTACAATTAATATAGATTTTTATGACAAGTTTTACGCATTTCTGTAGCACAGCAACAGTAAGCATTGAATTGTTTCCTCATATCAGAAATATTTCACACAAAGCATGCCAACAACTAAACATCAGAAATAAATGAGTCAGCATTCTAAAGCTTTTATGAAACATAAAAAATCTTGCATTCCTTTGAGATAAGACATGTTTATTGTATTATTATTTCTCACATAAAGCATCTAATTGGGAAAATACTAAAAACTCCTATTCAACGCAGTTATATGTTTCATTTTATAGGAATATATGAATTTCTAACATTTAAGACTTTAATATAAAATTAAGAAATCTTTGTTAAACCCCAGAAGAAATATCATAAGACTTTTTGTAAAGCACTTTGGATGTTTTTCAATTTATCATAAACCAATTACATATGTGCATATCCTAGCTTCTCTGGGGATAATACACGACAGATGGAGTTTGAATTTTGTTTCAAATGCTAGTACAATTTATACATTGCACTACACTTGATAAAGATTTCATTATTGCAATGCATTCATTTCTGCATGGTTCTGTAATGTAAATTTATGCAGAAATTAGAATCATTAAGAGATCAAGTGTTAATGCAGAAAAATAGAGAATGTCTGTGATAAAATATGAGTAAACATATATAAAAATAATAAGCCTGAGGTTTAGCTTCTAGAATTCAGTCTTCCCATTTCTATTTATACCTTTTAAAATTTAACATTTGGTAAATTATAATCCTAAAAGATCTTCAAGTCAGGAGTTTTACATACAATCATTTCAAGAACACACTACTTAGATACACATAGTACAGATGTTAGTAAAATACAGTTACATTTATAAACTAATACTAACAGATTTCTGTTACAGCAAAATTTGATTTTTTTGGTTTATTGTAATGTTCTTTCACATCCAGGGTGGAGCTATACTACTCTATAAATTGCAAAGAAAACAAAGCAGTTCTAAGGCAAGCTGGTATTGTATATTGCAACACCGGGTACTACCAGTAATTGTGCTCCAGCTTGGGAGGAAAGTAATCCTCATAATGTCCCCAAGAGGCAAAGATTGTTGGTACAAGCATAGCACTAGGAAAGAAGATATGGCTCAGAAATCAATAATTTACCTGTCCACACTTCTTTAAAATTCTGTCAATAGAATAATGGATATCACTCATTTTCTTTCACACAATATCTTAATTATTAGGGTTTTAGAGATTCAGACTGAAGCCCTTTCCTTGTCTGCAGTGATTCATACTCACATTTTCTTCTACTGTCCTATCTCTTATGTTATGGTCTATTTTCATTAAGAAAAGGGAAGGTGTGTTCCCAAGCTATTCTTACAAAAATGCATCAGTGAATAATGAATTCTTAATATTCGATGGGCCTAAAGAGTTGAAGAGAAATCACAGATTCGTAATCTCATAGTTAAAGATCTGAAAGTTATACTCACTGAAGGATACATAAAGTTCTTCCTTCTTAAAGATCTTGTAGCTTTGACGTAGAGGCACTGTCACTGGGAGAAAATGAGCTAGGATCTCCCACCTCGCAGGATAGCACTTAAATCGTCAAACTGTTATTTCAGAGGGATAAAAGGGAAATAGCAGTAGCTTCTTCTCTCAGGTTGGTGTTAAAATGTGATTAAATGTTCATCTCCACCTGTACAAAGGAGCACACAGACACCATGGCTGGAGGGGAACCCAAATAAGCCAGTTAGAGACAAGCCCCTGCCTCAGCCCTCTTATAAAAGCCTCAGTCCCAGGGCCTGGGGGCCACTTGTCACCCTGACTCAGTGTGGGAGGATCTCCATGTGTCACTTCATAGACTGAATGGGTTTCTTGCTAGGGAATGTGGGACACATTATGGGATGCAGGGAAGAGCATTTTGGCATCATAGAAGACTTAATACGAGATGCCGTGGGGAAAGAACTAAAGATAGGGAAAGGGAGACATCAAGGGTATTTGGGGAGGAACAATGGATAAAGGGAGGAAAAGGGACAGTCATTTGTAAACAGGCCCTCACCTGTACACTTGTCTGGGCATGCCCTGCATGTGACCTGTACAGCCTGCCTAGTTGTCTCATTCAACTCCATCCCTAACTACTATTTAGGGTGAGAGATTCTATAGTCTGTGTAGATGCATGTAGGATGATATGAGTGCCAGCTGCTGTTCTGGCGACCATTGGTCACACAGGTCCATGATGCTAGTGACTGGAGTGACTGGCATTCATTGGTGTTGTGTGGGTCCATATGTCATTGTGTGATCACTGGACTGGAATAGTTCAAGAGTCACATAAGAGCTCTATAGCCAGGTATGGAAGCACATGCAAATCTGAGCTGCATACTGGAGAAATCAAAGGGTTTGTCAGTTGGTTAGTGGAGGGGCCAGGAGGCCATTTGCACAGTCATGTCAGTGTGTGAGCCCACTAGAGACCAGAGGATCCAAGGCTGCTGGGCAGATGATGAGTGTCTAAGGGTAGTTACTGAAAGGATCCCTAGTGTGTGTGAGGGGGGCAAAGGGCATCTGTACCAGCAGCAAGACTGGGGCTGTGAGTCTGGGGGATGGGGTAACATGCTCAGGTGCCAGCAACAGGCAAAACCAAAGATCCAGGGTCAATTAGCAGACAGACTAAGTGTCCAAAGGCCAGTTATTGGAGGGACACTGTATACATGCATATGTTTACACACACACATATGTATATATTTTCCACTAACAGGCTTTCATCCTGACCAGTCAGAAAAGTGAACAGGATAAGGCAATTGGTGCTGTTTGTGTTTACATGAGCACTGTGTTTTCTATCTGTGACAGTATGCTGCATATATCCCTGTTGTATGTATATGCACATGCGATACTGGGAATACATCCTTGATACTGTCTGGACCTGGCGACATGATCCTGTAGCAAATTTGACAACTCCTAGCATAAGCCAATTGCATTCACACTTTTTAGAACACCTCACTCTTAGTCCATGCATGTTCAGCTGTCTTTGAGAATGCTTACTAAAATGAGCTTTCTAGGACAGTTATGCAGAGGGATGTCTTATTTCTGAATCTATGGTAGCAAAACTTTGAGGTAGCCACAAAGTTCTTCAGGGTAAGGCAAGTTCAGAAATGCACAAAACTTCCATCTTTCAAACCTAAGAAACCTCAAAGTGTAAATGCAACCTACGTGCTTCTGATGCAAACAGAAAGCAAATAGAGGAAAAAAAATTTATTTAGATTCATCTTATGTTTAATTTCTTCAGTGTGAGGAGAGGTCTACCCTTAAGGGAAGATGAACAAAACTCTTAGGAATGGCTATGATCACAGGAGGTACACATATCTTGTCAACACACTGCACAAGTTCTACAATTCTGTTAGAGCCCTGTGTACACCAGCCAATACAGGATGACAGTACAAAGTCAACATTGGAAAAACAACCATTCTTTGTGAGGCAAATCACCTTCCTCCTGTCTTGACCTCTAGAGGTTTTTTCAGACTCTGTTCCACAGAACAACAACTTTCCAGACTTGATGTTGAGATTCAAATTCAAAAGTATTTTGTCCTTTTTTTCCCCCAACTAATGGAAACAAATAAGCAATGGCTAGAGGCCTGAACCTCAAGATGAAATCCATAAACATTTCTGAAGAGTTAATACAAACTGTTAGGAAGTCTGTCATATATCAATGGCTATATGTTAGCTGGGCCCCCCATATGCCCCAATATATCTCTGTTCTTTTAAACCAGTTTCGATATAAGCCATCACTCTTGTTGTATTATCACTTAATGTGAGAGGAAACATTGTCCCCTCTTTCTATAAGGAACAGTGAAACACATAGCACAAATTAATGCTGGAGCTCTAGAATCTTCTCTTTTCCTCTAGAACATACTCTCACTATTTTCTTCCTACTTCCCAAGAAAAATCTAGACTATGCACTATTTGGTACAGATCATGAAGTCAACATAAATTAGGATTATTATCTGGCCAATTAAGACACAGAATTAATTTCTTGGGTATATCATTTTGAGAAGACCTGTTACCTTACTAAATAAAATGTAAATATTGGCAGAATAGATTATATTTTCTACACAGGTCCCAAGGACATGTTTGTGCTTCAGCCTACATTTCAGCCTTATTTTTGTGAAATTAAATTTTTCATAGTTCTTTTAATCTGGAAACAATCATATTTTGCATAGTTTTTTAAAGATACGTGATTTTTTTCTATGTTATGTACTATATAACATACAAATAATCTATTCTTCACTAAAAATTAGTTGTTAATGGTGGAAAAAATAAAATACATAGTCAAATTGAAAATAAACCTTGACCTATGACTTTTCAATAGGACAATTCCAAATAAGAGTTCTAGCATTTATTTCTAGTAAAGTTATTGTATTATTGCTGAAAGATGTAGCATTGTTGTCAGTTATCATCTAAACATAGATTTAGACCAACTTCACAAATAATTTCACCAAAAGCTTTAAAGTAAAATCTCTGCTTATAACTCAGCTAATCATGAGATCAGACAGTTGACATACACATAATGATATTAAATTCAGAAAATCTTTCCTAGTGCCAAGTAATTTTACAGTATTGTTGACGATTAAAGGTTATAAAACTAGTAAACATTCGAACTTGAGTGATTCTTTGATGCATGAACCAGATTAGCTGTGTGACTCAATAAAATGGAAAAGAAAGGAGGGAGGATATGGCATGAAAAATATATTTCTTTTGTTTTTTTGTAATATTCTTTCCATGAAGTTCACTAGATGGATTCTTATAGAAAGAAATATAAGGATATACCTATAGGTATTCAGCACAAATTCATTCAAACCTTTTGAAGATTCACAAAACATCTTGAAGTATTTGCCTAGCTATACCTTCCAGAAAGAAAGAAAAAAAGTAACTTATTCTTGACAACATATCACAACTATTTTTCTGTGTCTGTAGGGCAAGTGATAGCTGTCAAAGTTAGGTGTTTAATGGGTTGCTTGTTTCAACTCTCTTTTCTCTGTTTATTTGTGAAATATTCTTGGCATATGCAGTCCTTATCTAAAGTTAGCTTTGTTGTACAAATGTTTCTGTTTGCTGTTAGCATAAAAGAAAAAAATGTATTTGTGGAGTAATATTTTGTTATTAACTTCCTCTTCTCTGCTTCCATTAATGAAACTGAGCTCCCATTATTCCAAGTAGAGGGTGACAGGGCTCAAATGAAGGAGGTAGGCCTAATTCATACCTAGTTTTTCACATGCCTTGGGGAAATATGGCCAAAGTTCCAGAATTAGCATATTGTTAGAACAAAGTATTAAGATGTCAGGTTTTACTTGCTTCTACAAGTCTAGTTTTTGTCCTTCCTGACTTTTACAATGGATTCTCTGCTTTCCTGTTTGGAGCCTCATGATTCCAGCCCTATCAGCATCTGGAAGAAGAATTCTGTGTCCTTTACTTTTTTACTTTTCCTTGTATTAATTACAACTGAAGGGCATCCTTTAGGTGGAACATTTATGGCAGATGTTGCAAAGTAAGGCAAACTAATATCTTTGTTTTCAGGACTGTCCACTTTCTCTTTTTTGTTCTAGGAATGCCATCTACCTCCCAGGTGTATTGCACTGGTCTGTGGAAAACATATGTGATAGTATGTGCTCACTGGTTCTGCTACGTGGTTCCTAAACAGTCCAAACAATTTCTTTAAGCATCAAAATGCATTAATACCATTTTGAATAATAATAATATAGAAGAAAATCTACTCCACAATCTATTTCCGTGCACAGTAGCTACACATTTATTCTTCTATCATCTACAAATTGCACAATTTGCCTCACAGTTGGGTTCCTAACATTTGCTATAGATTCCTTCCATTCCCTCCTACACGGGGAGTTAACAGATGTAGCTTAAGGTAAATGTTTCCTAAACTTCTGGTGTGCTCACATCAGTTCCTAAAAGCTTTGGCTATGAATTAATTCTAAGTAGTTCTCTAAGCATATTTTATGTGTTTGATGGTTAAATCATAAGTTAACAATAGAGAAAAATAAAATGCAGTTATCAATATATCAAGTAGTTAGTTATTTATAGTTAATTACAAACGTACAATAAAAAGGTCATTGAATAAGAGATACTAGTGTGATCAAACAAAACCCTGGTTGGATAAAATTTAGAGATTTAGACATCACATAGTCAAGTGCACAAATTCACTTCACTACCCATGACTGAAATACATATTCAATTTCTAATTCTAGAAAATGAAGTACAAAATAGTTACCAAGGGCTCCAGAGGGATTTTGTTTGTATTTGCTGTCTCTCATAAAATAATATATTGAGATGTGAAGCCATGTTGTTCAGCACAAGCTTTCTAATCTTATAATTTTGTAAGTGCCCACAGTTCCATTCGGGCACTGGTCTATACTAATAACTTATAAGACATCAAAATTAATTTAATATACAGTAATTAAACATTGTTTTTGCTTTGTAGGATCCTTTAATTAAGCAAACATGAAGAATTAATTCCTTTGGATTATGGTACAGAAAGAATGATTCCTCCAAATATAAGGTCTGCAATGAGAAGAAGCCTAAACTTTTTATCAGCTGGCTAATATGTTTCTTAATTACATCTCTACTGTATTCACTACCTACATAAATAAGCAGACTATGTTTGTTGAACAAATAAATAAGAAATAAACAATATCAACATTATAATATTGGTTACATTAACATGTGATTTAGGAATTGGTTTTTTTAATAAAACAAAAGAAGACCTAAAGAATGGTACTTCACCTTGCTCAAAGTAAGGTAATGAAAAAAAAAAAAAGACTGTCTAGATTTATATAAATTTACAAATGTACAAATGACGTAGCATGTTTTCAAACTTAGGGACATATGAGTAAAATATATTTCACAGAACAAACCTGACAAAATACTATGATTTTTTTTTTTACTCTGGAAATCTATTCCATCTTAAATGACATAAAATTTTTCTTATTTGCTATATATGAATACCTCGATTATTGGAAGAATATCACATAATAAATAATAATTATAAAGCAAATATGTAACAACGGTCACAGTAACTTAAAAAAAAATTCAAATTACATTATCAATACACACAGAGAATTCTAATAAATGGTGACAATACTTTATGAACTGTCATAAGCTCTGAAATAGACTGTGTGAAAACCAGGACTCCCATCCCAGTAGCTGCTTCTAAAATGCAGAGAAGATGTACTGCATGATGCACCCCCAGCCCTGGTGGCCTGACTGTCCCATATCCAGTAGAAGCAAACAGTGGAACACTGAGGTTACATCCATGCTAATACTCATCCATAGCATGCACATTTAGCAGCACAGGGACAACCTTGGGCATCGGAATACAGTGGTCTGTATATTGTAATTGGTAGTATGATTTCGGCTCGTGACAATCACAAAGTATCTTTTTTGGTAAGAGACTGAATCAACCCTGGGGTTCATTCAGAAGTTAGGAGACTCAGAAAACCAATCTCAATTGTCATTTCGGGTGTAGACTCCCTGTTCAGGGAGAGCAAGAGCATCCATATGAATCCAAGCAGTTCCATGGCAGTTAGCCTCAGCAATAGAGAACAAGCTCAAGTATGTTCATTTTGTTAGGGTACATACAATCTGAATGTCTTTCCTGTCAACTTTATATCTTCAGAAATCTTCCTAAACATTTTGTAATTTGAAAACTACAATCTACCTCTGCAGTTTTCAATATTGACACAAGACCTCTTTAATATGCCCATGAGCTTTTTTCAGTTCAAGTGCACCAATGCAGTAAAAATAGGCAATATTAAGTCCCATTTTCCTTAGGTAGACCTGATGTCAGTTCATTTCCTGACAAATAAGAACATAAAGAAAAAACAGCTTCTTTAAGTTTATCCTTGTTATCCCAGATACAGTAAGAGAGAAGAAAACAAAAATTAAAAAACAAACAAACAAACAAAAAAACTGTCAGCAATTATCATATTCAGATCAGCTAAGTGATAATACTTTGATGTTTTAGATTTGTATCCTCATTACACACATCATAACAGTAGCAAGACCATGAGCAACTGAAGAGATTGCATCTGTTTCTCCTGTTTCTCTTAAATAGTAACTGCTGCTGTAGTCAAGGTCTCCATCTCACAACTGCAGCATGCTGAATTGAAATTAATCTTACCTTAAGTATCAGCGAATCCACGGTAAGTGACTAAAGTGGATTATTTTAGGTGATACAATATTATTTGAATTAGGTGAGCTTTTTATCTCTAAAGGCTAGACTAACGCATCATCTTTCTCGTCAAGGCTTAAGAATACTCATGCTCGTAATCACTGCATCTAGTAAGTGGTACAGTTGACATATAGCAATTCAGTCCTATAATGAGATCCCCAATTTTGGTTATATTAGCTGCTATAAGACTGCACCTCCATTAGCAAGGTCTGTGGATCAACAGAAAGAGAACTAAACAGCAAAACAATTGGTGCTGACAACCTACTCCTTTCTCTTCATACATTTGATTTTCTATTTTTGAGAAACTATGGTGCAGTCCCTTGTACTGGATTCTCCTTTGTGGCTGCATTGCATTAGATTTGCTCCAGGAGTGCATCTTCCAGCTAAATTTAATCCAAGATAAATCAAGTTTGTATGTTCTGAGATTCCTCTCTACATCAAGTGGTGACAACCAAGTGGACTCCAGATACACATTGAAATACTAATGCAGATGCGCTTTTAAACATCTTAGAATATCATCAAGTGTGCACTCATTTGTAATAACAACATGAATAGCCATGAAATAGATATTTGTAGATTTTTACAGAAGCCATCCATGTTTGTAGAGGGTGGTTTTGTAATACTAACTGGAAAAGGAGGAAAGCAAGAGAAGAAGGAGAATGATACGCAGTTATCCACATCTTCCCTGTCTTGCAAAAACAGGTACAATTTGGAAGGAATGAATATTTGTTTTGCCATCTTTTACTGTGCTTAGACAAAAACTCTTTACTCCCTAATTTGCAGTCACAGAAGATGATAAGGATACACACAGTAAAATACCTAGAAAAATTGTTCATTTGAGGCAGTTTCAAATACTCAGCTCCAACAGAGTAGTCAGAAACATGACAAAGATTGTGGTAGCCCACCAGATTTTGAAATAAAATCTGTTCTGGCATAATATAAAACATCTGCTTTCACACTATTGTTACTTCTGTTATTTAACTGAGTCACTATCTTGTTTTCTTTCACCACAACTTCCAAGTAGTGTAAGTCACAAATATCAAAACGGAGGCCAGATACTAGAGCAGACGTATTTTTTATCAAGAGACCTCAGAGTAATAGATGATCTAGGAGAACATAATTTCACCCGTGTAGTTTAGACACGGGGGCCTCATTTCATGTTTTTAATTATTCTGTTTAGCTACTACAGTTTTAAATGTTTTGTGGCAATCAGTAGAAACTAATTAGACATAAAACTATAAGACATTCATTTTCAAACACTTTATCTTAATTACATTGTAAATGCTGATATTAACAGATTACACAGCAGTTTCTTTGGTTCCTTCATTAAATGATTCCTAGAGAGTGCTTTAGAAGCAGTAATAAATATACACTAATACCCTCAGAGTCTGCAGCAAATGTGGACAATTGAGAGAAAGACGTGGAAATTGTGTGCATTTTTTTCAAGCACAAAACAGAGAGAAATGGCCACTATTTACATCCCCAAAGTTGCAGAGTGACATCAGATGTCTTGAGCTCCTCTTCCAACCAGAACGATTCTATGACTCTATGATTCTATGAAATGGGTCTAGCATATTAGCTCTGAATTGTTAATCCTCGTAAGTCAATAGCAAAGTGAAGACAATATTAAGCAAACAGAAAAAAATATCAAAATAGCAGCCAAATGTACCAGTGGAATAATTCTATCAACAGTGATAGTTCTACTTCAAGGGAAAATGCAGCCCAAAACCTGAAAGAACATATGTTTTTATTTTATTCAGTTTTTCAGGTATTTCTAAGTGATTATTCAATTATTCAGTTATTTCTAAGTAATTATCTAGCTTTAAAATACCATCAGTTTGCTTTTTTAACATCTCTGTGGCAATTACCATCACACTATTCAGATTTTTCTTCCTGCAACATGAGGATCATAAAAAACTAAGCCAAACATACTAGTGTGACATGTTATTAGAACAAAACACAGAAAACCTTGGCTTAACCCTTGCAAATACCTCTTTGGGATATTGTGTTTATTCCAGGAGTCTGATTTAACAACAGAGTAAACTCTTGGCAAACAAAATGGAAGACAAAATGGCTGGTTGCATTCTTGCCAGGCAGTTTCATCGTTCATAAACCCCCAAAAAACAAATGAAATATATTAATATCAAATAACTCTTAGATGTTACCAAATATCTTTAACTTCACTTTTGAACACAATAGCATAACCTCATTTTTCCTGAAACTGACCCACGCTCACTTCAAAGTCTTTCTGCAAAACAATCAGTATGCTCAGAGATTCAACAGAAAAAGCAAGTACAGGAAATAATGGGAAACCATTAAAGGCTGCAGCCAAATTCAGAGCCACTTTATTTTCTCTGCTTTGAATGCAGGGCGTGAAAGTGAATTATCACATTTTTGTATGAGACAAAAGCAGAAAGTATAGGCAGTGACAGCATCTATAGAATTCTATGACAAGTTAGTGTTTGATCAGTAATACTAAGTAATTATGCTATTTGTTATTCTAAATATAAAAGAAAAATCACCGCATATTGACAAAGCTGAATTTTAGCTGTATCAATGGTATATTAAATAGTCTACAAGCTAAGGACTCATTTTAATGCTGGCACAGTAGAAAGCAGAACACTTTCAAAGACTGCCATGGAATCTATGAAATGTAACCAGTAAAATGTGAATCACTTCTGTGATTTAACAAAAAAATATTTGGAAGACTGGGGAACAGGTGTTGTCTTGACACTTTTTTCACTCTGGGTTTAGGAATTTTTTCTCAAGTCAGCATCTTGCAAGAATTTACTTGTGTAATTTCTTGTATTCTGTAGACTCCATGGAAGGATGCCCACACCATTTAATGAATGAGCTGTGGCCAGTGGTCAGTTCTTGGCCACAATCCTCCTCTCTTCCCCCAGAATACTGTTTTCTTGGGCAGCCCTTCACCTTCATTATCCTCCAGACTGTATCTGATGGCAAGGGCCATGACTTCTAAATAACATATTAACATTTAAACAGTGAAGTTAATCTCATGTGAGTGCTTAGGTTGACCTTGTGCATTTTTCTAGTATGGATACAACCACTCAATCTAGCAGGGCCATATTTCATGTATCAACATGAATCCCATATTACAAAAAGAATATTGCTAAACAAATGACTCGGACAGTAATTGTCACATAGCTGTTGATACCCAGGGTTATACTGCCCAAAGTCTCGAATCTCAAATTCATACAAAGGGAGATTTGGTAAAACTGAGTAGCAAAGTCTACAACTGTAAATTTTTACACTCTTTATTGCAATTATTAGTCTCATTGAGGATCTGCTCCTAAAAAATGAAAAGCAAAAGGCTTGATGCAAAGCTTGTTGAAATCAATCAAAGGACTATATCTGATTACAAAGCTTTGTGAATCAAGCTCCAAAAGTGTGAAATAGGAGTAGTCAAACACAGTGAAATTTTTAAGTAGAAGAACATAATTGTTTAAATCTATCCTTTGTAAAAGTGAATAAATGATTTAGTATGCAGAACTCAGACTACAAGTAACTGTGAGAAATAAAAATCAATAAATAGGAGAGGAATCACAGACAGACATTCCAGGGTATGACATACATTACATTAATATGTGCTACAGCCTCCTTGGAGAAGAGTTGAAAATTGAATTATGTGAAACTTGTTTATGCAAAACATGAAGAAATACCACTGAAAGCTGGTATTTTCTTTTTCACTTTCAAATAAGCTTTTCCACTTTTAAATTCATTGTTTGAGCTTTAAGTAAGCCACAGCACAACTCAGTTTGGAATTCATGGTTCATATTGTTCTCAGTGAAATGCTTCCTAATCAGCCATTATTGCCTATAGGCATGAAGCCAAAGAAATCAGCAGACTAGATTGTATTTATTTATTAATTTTAGTCAGTGCAGCTAATGCCAGGACCTTTAAACCATCTGCTTCAGTTAAGGAAAAAGTATGGACCACTGGTGATGCTATTACTGAAAAGAAAAAAAAAAAAAAATTAGAGGAGAAACATATGTTGTAATGGCAATTTGCCTCCTGAGTGCAGAGGGAAAGAGGCAAACACTTCAAATATAAGAGCAGGCTCTATGATTACTGTTTCAGAGTTCTGCATATTCTGAATTGCTTTCCAAGATGTTAAGGTGTTTTTTTTTCCTATATGTCTGCTAGTGCTCAAGGGAGCAGAGGGGAAAAAAAAAAAACAACCACTGTAAGCAACCAAAAACTCTCATGATGTACATGTCTGCGCATTTCAAAGTGAACACACAAGCGTTCATATGTTGACAATTGAAACAATTATCTAATCACTCAGACACATTCTGATTACACACCCTGGTGATCTGACCTGGCAGGTTTAGTACAGATACATATTTTTGACTTAACCTCCATCACTGCTATTTTACTGTTTCCTGGTTTATCCACACTTCAGGAATCCCCAGTTGAAGTGATTTTATAAGGCCAGAGGCACAAGTAGAGGGCACAGGCTGCTTGTCAAGGCAGACAGAATTACTTTCTTGCCCTATTCTCTGAACTTACCTGGTTCTGGGAACCACATGGCACACATGGCATAACGTGGGCAACTTGCGTGAGATTACTTGCTATGCCAGCATCTTAGCTGCAACTCCTTCCCTCCCTACCCTACTTTAGTGTGACTAAAAGACTGGCACCACGTCTTCACTTGAGTTTACTCTAAGGCATGTCTTTCCACAGGACACATGAAAAGGTAAACAGAAAAGGAATCTCCCATAAAAAGGGAGTGGAAAATTATCTGAAAAAGAGATATGCCTATATGACCTTGGCACTGTGAACTAAATTAGTACAAAGAACTAGTCTCTCCTCTGAGCTTCATATTGCTTTAAGCAAGCTCTGACTGTATGATGTAACAGTTCTTTCATGGGATTTTTTACTTCAGTGTACAGAATAACATGAGTGAGCTTACCTGACAGGCAAGACAGGAAATATGGTTATGCTTCTGCTCAAACATATATGACATTTATAAATGAAAATTTTTTCCCCAACAAATACCTTTTCAGTAACATTAGAGTAGTAGTTACAAGAGGAATAGCAATATCACTAATGAAAAAAAAAAAAAAAAAAAAAGATATTCTGGGTTCCACAACAAAACGTCCATTGTCTCTAATGATGCATAGTGGGGTCCTCAGTCATAGAGAGGCAGCCACATTTCTGTGTAGTACCAAGAACCCATTTATACTGTGAAAAGAAATAGCCACCTAGAACTAAGAGTTGTTGTGTATAATAGCTTTTTCTGAAAAAGATATATGATCCAATTTCATTTTGACAGAAACCACCCAGTGAAATGGCCATCTGAGGTAAAATGTTTTGATTAAAATTCATTTGTGCTGTGAGCTTCAATTCTTAATATAAGTTAGGCCATACAGTGTTTAGGTACAAATGCAGTAGCTAGTAGCTTGTGCAGAATTTAGCACAGAAATCATACTTACAGCTAGAGTCCTCAACTTAGAGAAAGCAATTGTCTACTGAGATACTTTGCTGCAGTTACAACATAACAGAAAGGCAAAAACCTACTGCCCTTCCAGACAGAAAAGGGAACAAGTCCAGAAGAAATCAGCCACTTGGTAGTTCTTTTAAGGACTTGATTTTAAACAGCCTGTATGCACACCCTGCTACAGCAAAACACCAATTTGAATGCTCAGCTTTTTGAATATTCCCATCAAATTCAATGAGATAATTCAAATGTTTTCAGGATGAAATAAGCATGTTGAACATTTTATACGACTGAACAATCAGAGCAATGAATAGCCTAAACATTTTGAACCTGATTGTCAGTAAGTGTAAATTGCTGTTATCCATTGAGTTTATTTAACTACATAGACTTGCAGCCATTGCAGAAATAGAGGACTTAAAATTGTTTGAATGCAAGATATGGAAGTAGTGTGACAATTTAATCATTATTTTCTTTCTAAGAAAGTGGAAAGATAATTTAGGGAGTTATTAATAAAGCCACAGTTGCACACTGCTTTGTGATAATAATAAATTCGTTTATAGCATATAAGGTAAATATCCTATTAAAAGTGATCTAATAGATTTTGTAATTTTCATAACATAGTAAGATCAAGAAAAATAGCTAAGTTATTAACAAATAAACAGCCATCTTATAATAGTTTTTCTAAGAGATTCAAAAATATTAAAGGATCTAACAAGATATGAAAATAAAATAAAAGGGATTTGAAAATGACATAATTTAAGCATTGAAATAAATTGAGTGTAGAATCATGCTGGAGAATAGAATCTATTCTGAAATTATTTCTTTCTTATTTTATGATTAAATATATGAACTGGCCTCTATTGACATTTTCAAATGCTACTTTTAGAGTCATGCTTTGCTTTAAATTATTTCAGTTTGAAAGAATTGATTCATGATCAGTTTATCTCATTTACTTCACTGCCAGATGGATATGAAAAGACAGAAATGTTCTGTGTCACCAGCTGTGCTACTGGGTCTGGGTAAAAGACTGAATTATTTTATGTATGTCACCTGTAGTGGCTTTCAGTAATGAGAACTCTGTAAATTAGCTTAATAAATAAAATTAGCATCTAGCTTGCAATAATTACTGATTTTTAAACTATAAGAAAAGTGTTTCTGAATTTATGTTAATGGTTATACCTTAACAGGCTCCCTGCTGGGTATCATGGACATACACTTTGAACAGGGCCTCATTTAGTGTGATCAAATACAGGAATGCATGCAAAACCCTGATTAATGGTTTCCCATATGGGACATGTAAACTTTGAAAAGTCTAAAAGATTGTGAAATAACAAAAAAATTGAATCTGGCTCAAATTCTCAATTTCAGTATTCAATTTGAAAGAAAACTTAATCTGGCATCAGTTTTTGGACCATCACAAAGTGCCACATGAAACTTGTCTTATCAACATTAGCTGCCATCAAACAGAGTAATCCTATAAAACAGTATATTAATCAAAAAACATGAACATTAAAACTTCATATATATAAACACAGGTTTAATTTTTTTTTTTTTTTTTTTTTTTGTTTTCATCACATACTGATTCATAACAATTTAGAAGACAAATACAGGAAAAACAGAATCGAGAACTGTAATTCAGAGAAAACATAACACTTCTTCATTTTCCTTCCATCACTACGTAAGCAAGCAGTCTTTATTATCTTGAGATTTATCTGTAATTCTCACTTCTGATACACAAGCTACAAAACATTGCGTCAGTGAGCAGATGATGCATTCAGAGTGTTTTAAATGTTATCTTCATTAAAAATTTGTGCTTCTCTTTTCAACCTCTTTCTTTCCTCTTTCAACCTCCTCTTTTTTTTAATGTATTTTAGTCATACCTCTAAATTTGAAATTATTGCCTTTGTTGTACAATTAGAAATGACCAAGTAAAAATCTAGGAGCTATTACTGTGTTAGTAACATTAGTCATTGTAATCAGAATCTTCATTTTTATTTTCTCTCAGCTTTGGAGAATTTGAGGATTTACTCAGTTCCTTTTCTGAATAGGGTGCTCACCTAAGTGAAATAATGACAATTAGATCAATTAAATGAAAAACCTAGACTGGCAACTAGAAGAGGTAGAAAGAATATGCAGAGGACTTTCAATAGCCTAAAACCTCACTGTCATTGATTTAGCGGTTTCAGTCCACAAGCCTGGGAGAAAGAGTAGCTAGTTAGACTGTTTTGGACATTTTATCCATTCAAAACATTAAGAGAGACTGTGTTTTTCCTAAAGCCACACATAACTGAACATCTTGCTGGCATCAAGTTAAACACACTATAATTATTGAACCAATGATCTTACCATGACAAGCCTGATGCACCCACAGAAGTTCCCTCATTTGCAAAGTTGTTTTATTAAAAGCCTTTGCTGGCACCTGTCATAACGAAACTGCAGCAGCCTTTAAAGCCAAAATCTCTCATCTATGTAGTGAAAGGAAAAAAGGACAAAGTATCTTTAAGTCCAGTGATGTTATTAGAGTTGGGAAAGTTTTCTCTTCTTGAAAAATATGGTACTATGTACAGTTTAAAATGAGCTGAGAGAAGATGCAGAAAGTTTTGAGGTAGATTCATTAATATTAAAACTGAGTTCCATAATCACCACAAATATTATCTTGATCAGGTGTGATTTGCATGCTGAGTTAATTGTTGTCAGTTTATTTTTTTTCTCTCCTTTGTAGTCTAAAATAAAAGGAGGAGCAACAACTGGGAAAAAAAAATGTGTTTCTGTTGGCTCTTCTACCTATAAGCTGAGAGCAGTGGAGTAACAAATTGAAGCCACAGATGAATGTAAAAGGTACATATATGGAAACATATACTTTTTCCCAAAAAGGGAAATGAGTAGCAAGCTGGAGGTGAAGAAAGCAACAGGTGGAAGTTAATCTGAGAGGAACCATGTTGGGAAATTCATATCAGGCATTAAGGTTTCTTACCAGACCTGTGAAGTTTGGAAATATCAGTAGCTCTTTCTCAAACCGTACAGAATTTCCACTAAGGGGATGTCCCCGGTGGTGGAGCAGCTGGAGTTCAATGTAGGCAGCGAAGAGACACACACAGCACTTTGTGATACAAGTGACCAGACAATGTAGAAGTGACATATAGAAGGCTAAACTGCAGAGTCTCAGCCTTCCCATCAGATTTCCTGCTTTGTCATTTGCTGAGGAGGAGCCCTGGATGACTCTAGGACATCTGGAGGTATCATTTTGGACAGATTGCTTAAGAGCTTTTCGGAGGGATCAACAAAAACTGAGGGACTGCCACTCATTCCAACACTATTGGTGAAAGGTACACACTTCTGATATTAAAGAATGGAAAAGTAATCTCCGTGAAATGGAAGTGTTAAGTATTGGACTATACTCTGAGGCATGTCCTTCTATTGAAACTACTGGAAGCAACAACTAAAAGGAATAAACAGTGATAGAAACCACTGATAAAGTTGTGGTTATTGAATGACAGATACTTAAGAAGGTTGTACAGGTATTCCATCTAGATGTTTCACATGCTTGTTTATATGCAGACATTAAAGTACATCTATATATACACTTTTAAGAAATGGCATGATGTGCTATGCCATCAGTTGAACCCTGTAACTCTTCTTTTTAATTGCTTAGAGAATTTTGACCTATACTTTATCAGATAAACAAGCTGAAGAGCACAAAACTGTTTTATTTATGTTTATCTTATTTCAACACTGTCCACAGACCTTTAGGCTGTATTGAGACTACATAAAGTGGGAGCACTTCTGACTTCCTGAACTTAGGTATTAATAACAACCATCCTGGGGTATGAAAAAGGGTGATATGTGTTGTTAAGATCATGCTACAGATGAAGGGAAACCTTTTCACAGAAAATAAATTTAGTTGGAATCGTCTGGTGACAAAGATCTGTCCTGCTTCTGCCAGCTCTGGCATGTAAACACAGCGTAGCCTTGATTTTATTCTGCTTTGAGACACAAAACTCTGACAACACAGGTGGTACTGCTGCTGTTTGTGCACAGTGGTAATACGGTGAGACTTAGTTTCAGTGCAGTACATTTGTGCATATATCTGTCTACATACCAATACTCTAGCAGGATACACGCAGAAATCACACCGAACATGTATTTACTTTAACAACATAACTACTTAATCCTGTTTGAAACTGCATATACGTTCAATTGCAAGAGAGAATATTTTCCAGATTCCACTGGCAGATTACAAATTTAATCTTCACGAAACATGGATTTTGTTCAGAGATCTACTAAGCATCAGGATTTTATTTTCATATATTTCAGCTAATTTTGAACTTCAAGTAATTCCTGTGATTAAAAGACTGAACTTCTGACAGTATGCCTGTGATGATACATTTGTTCCTTGGGGTTCTTCAGAACTGTAAAGTAAATCACTAAAAAGCTTAATAGTGTCATATATTGCTCACTATTTAGAAAACCAGTAAGCCTAACATCTTAAGAAATCTAAAGTTATCCATTAACCAGTTCCATAAATTTTTCTGTACCAAGCTAAGTAGATTTTTTTTTTTTTTAAATATTATTATTTTACTACCAGTATCTTTGAAGACATGGAAAAGCAGCTCCAGTCTGTTAATGCTGTTTATGCAGATAACTGCCTTGTGCAACAGATAGCACTCCTGTGAATTTTAATTGATTTAGTCTGCTGTACTACCAGAAGACTAACACCATTATACAGATACTTTGAAGAGCAATCAATCAGTCAGTGCTCCAAGTGAGCAGGAACTGAGCTCTGGAACCTTTCCCCAGCAGGATCACAGTTGCACTTCTAAATGAAAGAAGGGTTCTTACTGCTTCTCTTGAACAAAATGATAAAAATAAAATACAAAGTACAAAATTGAAACCAAAATACATTCCAGTTGGAGGAAAGGAAGGAGAAAAGTCAGCAAATTATTCATTGAGGCTCTCCTGCTTACATCTTTTTGCTCTGAACAATGTAATCAATCTCTGCATTATCATATGCACTTTACATTTTCCCTTTTGACTGATTTTCAAATGGAATCACTGTCATGTAAGGGCACTAGGCAGTATTACTATGCCTTCTGCTAGCTACTGCATTACATTTATAATACTATATATTTGATCATTTTTTTTTTTATTCCTTTTTACATCCTTATTTTAGCTTGTCTCTGACCAGCGCCAGCACTTTTCCTAATTACACTCAATGCTTTACCTACACTTGAGGATGGATTTTCATTATTTAACAGTAACTTAACTCCTAAATGTTCATAATTTACAAGGTAGCTGCACAGCACTCTGTGTACAGGAATATGCATACAGGAGTATAATAACACTCTTTGAAGACTTTTCTTCATGTTGTATTCCAAATCTTACTCCCTGTGACATCTTTGCTGCATTAGTCTTGACTCAGGACAAGAAAGAGATAAGCCTACTATTACTACAGTTTAGAGAAGTTCCTCTCATTCTGTGAATAACAGTTGACTTAGTTGATTTTAGAATAGCTTTTATAAAGTAACCAGCAGCTTTTACAATCATTTGGGTTATTCTGCTTTATTTAGGAAAACTGAAAACTGCAAGGATTAAATTTCATCATGTCAAAAAATTCTGATGCCAAACCATGAAGTAATCAGAAAAATTATAAAAACAAAGCTTGTTAGACAAAATAATTTTCATGCATGCTTCCAGGTTTTCCTCTAAATTATAAATCCACAGTAAATACTACAGCCTTCCCAGGTAACACTGGTGCTCACAGCTCTTGGTACTGGGTGGTATGGAGTGTATGTGTCCCAGATCAATTTCTTCTTCCATACAGGAGGAAGCCATAACCTTCGCACCCTACACTCTGATTCCTACACTAGGACTCCAATCATGCCTCCACTTTATGGTGCCCAAGTAGGCTTTTAACCCCATGCCACCAGTTTTTCCTACCACTGCTTCAAACTAGTATCCTCTCCAACCATTTAAATTCCTACCTATGTCCTTGTCACTGATAGCTGCAGTCATCTATGGGAAGGTACATAATCCCACAACCCAAAGTCAGCACCTCTAGACAGTCAGTTATTACTCCAAGATTGCTGAGTCACAGAGATTTAGATTTAGGACCTCAACACAGGCAATTGTTAATCACTGATATCTCTATTATCTAAAGAATCTACCATGCAACTAAGGTGAGTTTCTTCACATAGGCAGAGGGATCATATGGTATGTTTCCTGTAATACCATTTCAGGGATAAAAACATTTTTGAAGATAGGGTGGCCAAACCAATAGCTTTTATAAAAGATGCGTAAATGAGTGATGGCATATGTTACTCTCATTTCCCAGAACTTCAAAATCTAATCAGGATACTGTTCCTGAGAATCATGCCTGGCACAGACTAGTCAAACCTAGAATAGTGAAAATAACAGTCTGTAAGTGCTTTTTGTGTGGACCAGTATTTGCATATTTCAACTTTTTCCCAAAGAGAAGAGAGCTAGAAATTTGATGTCCTTGAAGGAAAAAAAAAGAGGAGTGTTTTGTTTCATTGCCTGTCTGCCAGTACACCTCTAATAATTTTTAAAAGCATTAGTGAATTCCAGCCAAATTTGACAAGGGGCTGGAGTTCAACATTTCTTTACATGTCTTTGGAAATCAATGATTAACAGCCATTTTGAAAAGCAGAAGACAAAGTTTAGATGTGTTTTGCCACAGTCAACTTAGCTGGGGAAACAGCAACCTAACAGCACAGATGTTAGGTGAAGGAAAGCGTTGTGTTCAGAGGACATGTCTACACTATACACTAGTAACATGCCTACAATAGTCGTGGGTTAGAACTGTGCCTATATCATTGATAAAATTTCTTACGGATCAAAATATATGTGTAGAAATAATCAGAAACTTTAGACAGTCTAATGAACTAATGCATTTTATTCCTTCTGTAACTCTTATTTCAAATTGGAAATTACAATTGTTTATCGCTGTTGATTGTTTTCCTTTTTCAATTAAATTTAGTGTCTAATATCTGCACAACATCTAGAAATCACAAAGTGAAAGCAAGAGTATACTCTGAGAATGGGTAGATCTGGTTTTACAGATCCAGAAGGATTACAAGGCTTTCTTGAAAAAAACAATCTTTGTTCAAAAATCTGTTGGAGTCTGGGGGACAGAGAAATAAAAATATGCTGAGAAGTTGTGACTCAAGAAAAATATTTTCATTTTTTAAATTAGCAGTCTGGATTGGCACTGAAATACCATTTTCTCTTGAGTGAAGTATAAAACCACTGCAACTAGAAAAGGCTCACAGAGCTTTATTAGGCATGGATGCCACCTACTGGAAATCAATCAAAGCATAAAAATAAAATCTAAGAAGTTCTCAAATGTCCAAAATAAGTGAGTTAATGTCACATACAATCTCTAAATGCATAAGCCTGGAGTCAGCTAACTTAGGCAAGCTCACCCTCAAAATTAAAAGCACAATACTATTTAGGTTGGTAACCTAAGGAAATACTAACAATTGCATATACCAAAGCAATGTGTCAAATCCCAAGTTTGAACTTCAAACTAAATGACAAAAATGATCATCTGTGCTTACAAGATTCTGACATGTTAAGAGTTTTTGTGCAAGCAACAATCATTCAAAAAATGTGACTGTGGGAGACATTTCCTTATGACCTCAGGCCATGAGTAAATATATTTTCTTTGGTGAGAGTTGAAAGAGATTTTCCATACACAATTGGTCAACAACACATTAGAACACACAGCAATGCAGCAGACTGCACAAAATGAAGTCACAACATTGTATCATGAACAGCATTAGTAGGGTCTCTAGACTACCCCTAAGCACCAATTAGACCAAAATAAAAATTCCCTTAAAGGCTCTTTATTTATATGAATGGCAGCTAGTATAGCCACTTAATTTATGTTCTAAAACTAAAAAGGTAACACTTCCACTCAGGCAATAAAGTTCTTCTGTTCTTCTCACAGATAAATTTTATTCACATATACATACAAAAACAGAATATTTGAGGTATATATACTTTGTGGTAGTTAAAAGTTTTTGGGAAGTCAAGACATTCCAGGCATTCTAATGTTATAGCCCAGTGACTAATGCCATTCAGATCCTCCCTGGGAAACATCAGAACAATTTCTAATTACAAGAAGAAGTGTATAATTACAAATTGCAATGAAATAAAGTTATCTTGGATATTCAAAGGAAATCAATTTAATGTTAACTGCTGCCTCTAAAATAGTGTTTTCTGGTTTTGTGTACTGCAGACTTTTTAACAAAAATTAAAGGTCATGCTTGGTTCTTAGTGCTTCAACTGTTCTAGTATCCCCAAACTATTGCAGATATATACAAATGCAATGCTCTAAAAAGAAATAGAAACATCAAGAAGCAAGAAAAGACTAAGTATAAACACGCTATAGTAACTCAACTGAAGTATAAAATTTTAAAAAGCAAATTAAGTAAAACATGACAGAAAGAAATCCTCTATCAGATGTTTAGTCAATTTAGAGTTAAATTTGTTTTAATAATACACTATAACTCAAAATTAAATAAGATAGTAGATTCGCTGTATGTTACCAGCCTCATCTAGAGGATTCTTGTCAGACAAGACTTTATTAATTTGATACAATATGTATTTCAAGAAATAAAAACCTATTCCAATGAGAATTTTTTTCCCTTAGTCTCATAAAATCTCAGCATTTTTGTGATGCCTTTGGCAAAAGTAGCAGTAAAATACAGGGCAAAGATTTCAAAAATGATAGTATCTTGCTAGGCTATAAGCACATTCTAGTGGTTATTGCACAGGAAAAGCAGTGTGAAAGGCTGCACAAGACAGATATGTGCTGAACAGAAAGTGTGAAAAACAGTAAGCCTGGTCCCAAAGCTGTGTAGAATATACTTTACAATTACTAACTGATCTCATAAATGCAGTGACAGTGCATTCTTGCCAGCATGAGCGAACATGTATCCTGTTTCCACTATCTTAGCATAGTTATGGCAACAGCAAAACAGTTTTAAAGCAGAAGCAGAGTGAAAGTCCTTTTCTCTCTGAGGCTGTATTCTCTGTGTAGCAGTTCTCACTTATCTCAGAAAGAATTTTAGAAACAGGCACAGCAAATCCAAGCCCTACATCTGCTTATATAATGTTTTCAAGTACTATAGATGCACAGAACAGGGCTGACAAAGTACCACTGAACACAGAGGATGCTCTGAGGCATTAAGTTAAGGTCACTGTATTTCAGAAAATCCAAGCAAAAAAAAAAATAGATCTGCAAAAGAAAAGAGGGAAAGGAAAACGTAAAAAAAAATTAAAAAAATCAAAATGCAAATGTTGGACTGGAAGTAAAATTGAGAACTCCCTGCCTGCAAGCCTCAAAAAGTACAGTCAAAACTTGGACTTCCTATATCACCAAGCATTTTCATATCCTTGAATTTTATACACCATATGTAAGACTTTATCACAAAACTCATAACCAGCCTTAACTACTGGGACAAAATGACTGATACAATAATGTAACCTGATCTATTAGGTATCTTCTCAGAACCGTACCTCCCCTTACCATCTTCTCCATCTTAATTAGCATTACAAGTACAGTTTCTGTTCCCACTGTAAGTCCCCAGTACTTACTAAATTTGTATTTGCTTGCACAGGAAAAAATCTGAGACCATAAACTATTTTGTCCATACTGCTGCCTCTTGCTCCCAGCCTGCAAAATGGTATATACACATTCCATTCAGACATCAGAATCAATTCATTTTCTTTCCCCTCTATTGCTTTTGTACTTCTCTCAGAGCATCAGTCAGAAAGCTCCAGCTGTCCTAAACAGTGAAGACTATCAGTACATATATCTAAGTCTTTGGTATCTTCTGTTCTTGTGGTCTTTTTCTGTCATCTCTATTTTTCTAGGTTTATTGTCATCCCCTACATGGCATGGTCTTCCTTCCTTCCTTCCTTCCTTCCTTCCTTCCTTCCTTCCTTCCTTCCTTCCTTCTCACTGTAAAAGTTTATTATATTTATTAAGACTTTAAAACATCACTTATATGCTGCACATGATATTAGCTTTCTTTATAAAAAATAATATAAACTTTAAGTAAAAACAATCATATGAAAATAAAAGCAAGTTGACAGTTGTCTTTCACTGGCCATATGCCTGCTTCAGATCCTCTCCATATATATTCATCTACAACCTGGGTGGCAGGGCTTGAAAACAGTGATTTTTTTTCATGAGATCTTTCAACAGACATCTTTGGCCTCCTTGCTCTCAACTTTCTCTCAGAAAGAGGAATTTCTGGCTTCCTATCAATGGCTAGATATAACAATACACCAAATTAACAGCACATCTATTTCTTAAAGAGTAGTATTGATGCTTTTGTTCAGATAAGATTTAGGACTCAAAGGTGCTGCAGAGTCAGGATAGCAGTTCTTTACTTGAGCTCTTTTGAGAGTGAGAAATGTCTCCAATGGCAATGCTTATGTTTTGAAGATATTTCTCACAGCATTCTCTTACAAGATCTCTCCTGTGCATACTTACACCCATATACATTTTAGGCGAATCACTATTTCGGCTATAAAAATAATGATTTTACAACAACATAATGTAAAACCATGAAATGAATATATATGTCTCTCACACACACATACATTCAATGATCTCTAAAGATATCACAATAAATACATAAGATCCTGGGTCAACTGTGTCTGCAGAGATCTCTAACTATATTGGAAAGTTTCCACTTTAGATTATCTAATCCTGCCTTCATTTCTTTGTTACTTCATATCAGATTCTACTCCTGTTTCCCAAGATCAGATTTTTCCTTCAATATACATTTTAACTGAAAATGGATTAGGTAGAACATGGACTGAGGTTCCAGACTTCTCTGAGATGAGCAGAGCACAGACAGAAGGGTGAACAGCCCACCTTCAGCTCAGTATTCTGATGATTAGAATAACTAGTTGCAAGTCAACCTTCAATGCCACGAGGCTGAAAACAAATGCTATGAAAGAATTTGTTTTTATTCCCATACAGAATAATAATAATAAAAAAAGTTTTAATGTTGAAAATTCAACTTGGTTATTTTTTACTGAAGAGTAGGTTAACCATTAGTAATTTTCACTGTCATCTTGGACATTTTATCATGAACTATTTCAGCTTCAGTAGGTTATTAAAAATTCTACATTTGCCATAGTAGCAAAATATTCTGAAGAATGACTTCTCCTTTTCAGTCCCCAACAACAGCCACAGAGGTTTTTGTCACACAACCCTGCTTTGATATCATATATGCATTGTTTTCACTCAGCCGTGCTGTTCAGAGAGTTAGCACTCAATCTCTAAGTCTAGCCTGCTGTCACTCTCTAATACTCCTGATCCCAACAACCAGACATATGTTCGATTATATTTGAAGCATAATTCGGCAAAATATTTCATTGTATGTTTAAATCTATTGCTATGAGTTATGTACTTAAATAACCTAGAAGATAGGGGTTTTAAAGTATTTCATAGGTTTTATATAGATAGTGTTCTTCAGCTTTTACATGTAATACATGTTTTTTAAACAAATGGATCTATCAAATCTTGTCCTTTCAGTTGGCACTGCTGAGAAGAAAGTGTGAAGAGTAAATACTAGCTGGCATATTGTCAAATCACAGCCAAAAAGCTGGATTTTTTAATTTCAAAGTCAATGCACAAACCTTGTATCACAATCAGCCATAAAAGGAAAGGATGTATAAACTAAAGAAGATTAAGTCTGGACAACTATTAATTTTTACTGCACTCACACCTACAGACACCATGCTTTGTCTTTTGTCTTGATACATTTGACAAGGCAGGAGAAAAGTCATCTCTGCTGTCATAAGCTTAACAGTCTAAACAGGTTCCCATAAAAAGTAATTGGAAACATTTGTGAATTTATAGAAAGCAATATTCTTCTCACAGTGTTCTTCAGATATTACTAGAAATGGAGTTCTGGAAAAGACATACAGGGCCAAATCAAACAGAGGTCTGCCTGCAGCAGAATCAGTAGTGAGATGTGTAACTGGGCTCTGTATAGACCTCATTATAATAATTCAGTATCTTAGACACTAAGCATGGAAAAGTCCATTGATAGAGGGCATGGCTCATAGAGGAAATGTGAAGAGAAAAATGGAGGACTTTAAAATATCATTTTTTCCTGAGTTTAACTAACTGTGGTGGATTCCATCACTATGAATCTCAACCGTTCTTTCAGATAAGTAACCAAAGCATCCACCCACTCTTAGGTTGTGACTGTGATACCACATCCTATGTGTACAGTGCTCCTCATTCTCCTCTTGGAACTTCTTTTACTGTTCAGAATTTAAGGAACTTGGCAAATAAACACATTAAAATATCACTTTGGTAGCCTAGTAGTTATAGCTGAGAAGATACTTGATATGATATCTTGCTGCAAGTGCTGTGTGTACATTTTTATGCAGTAATGTTTAAAATAAGGAGTAATAATTCCTGAAATAAAATGTTGAGTTGAGTTTTCTACCTTATGGACCTTACAAACTGCCCATGGTTCTTAGATTTGAATTGTATATTACAGTCAAATTCATAATTGTAGGAGAAAAACTCATCTTTCTTTTGTTTACAGAAGGAAATATCTTAATGAAGGAAATATTACTGCTATCAATATCGCTGATGTCATTGTTATTGTGATCTTATGAATGAAAGACTTCTGAATTGCTCCACTAACCACAAAACTACATTTAAACCTGGTTTGCCATGGACTTATGTCCACCTTCCTATATGTTACTTCTGTTTATTTTCATTGAAATAAGATCTCACCTCCATCCTATCCTTACAATAACCCCACTGTAAGTCTTCTGTTCTCCCCTGACAGTTGTCCATCCAATAACAGTAATGCCACGTTCTTCCTACATCCACATCTGCTTGTCATAACAGCAGACTTTCACCACTGAATAGTTCCTACAATACCCTTGGCTTCCTCTAGCAGAAGTTCCTCTGGCTTCAGTACTACAAGCTCCCTCCCTTTTTAACGCGTGAATAAAGTTAGTAAAAATCATTGTGATGTCTCATTTCTGAGTGACACCTATTCCTTTGTTAAATGTGTCTGAAAAGGCTAAAAAGTCCAGAAGTTACTAGGAGTATTGGTAGAAATAGTGTTACTACGCAGGCTTCAGTTTCTTAAGAGGGTTCAAAAATGTTCATGACTAATTAGTAAAGCCATGTTAGTGAAGGCATCAGCATTTACTTATTCATTTTTCTCTAGGCAAAACCTATTTTCTGTTGCAAATGTACATTGGACTCATGGCATAAATGGTACAAGCAGAAAATAGATTAATTTAAAATATTTTGATGCCATGCTGATGGGAAACTCTTTATCATCTTGTATTTAATTAGCTCAATGATTGGCATGTATCTGTACTGTAGTCAGAAATGTAATGTATTTTTTTTCTGCATTCCAGCAAGAATCATATATATCTTGTATATACACATATGCTTGTTGGCGATGCATACTTGGTTTCCATACTATAGGGATGCATGCTACAGGCATTTCAGTTTTATAGCAAAAAAATTACAGATTGACTCTATCTTGAATCCTAAGTGGTACTCAGACATATTCATCTAGTTAGTAACACTGCCTGCTGTTCAGGTTCAGCTTGCAATGTGGTTTTGTGGAATTTTAAACCACATCTTTCCCTCATTTGAATAGGCAATTTCTCATAGATAAAATATATCAAGTCCATGTGAAATGCCTCAAACAGAACACTCAGCTTGTTGCAGAGGCTTTCAATTTTACCTTTTATTCTCTGTAATACTTACAAGCAGTTTTCCCCTTCTTTTCTGTATTTGAATGGTGTATTTCATTTCATTTCACACATCCATCGCTTTTTACCCAGCACTGTATTTCAGCTAAAGGAAAAAGCTTAGTATTTGAAAATGTCAGCTGCCCAAAGATATTTGGAAGTCTGTGAATGTTAACCTTTCTAACATTTGCTTAAAGCCATTTGAAATTAATTCTCCTCTCTTCCTTCCCATATCTAAATGAGGAGAAAGAACTATTCTAAGATGCCTATTTAAGCAGAAACTGATACAAAGTGTGTGATCTCTTTGGGGAAAATGGGCCTCCTAATACATGTAAATAACCCCCATTCATATTACCAGAACTGCAGAGGAACAGATTTTCTCCCAAGATTGTTATTCAGTAAACTAAAGTCATGCTCACCCCTCTCAGTTCCTCTTACTTATTCTCATTAAAAATGTTTTTTTCTGATGTTCTTCACACACCTTTTTACAGTTCACTGTGCATAAAATTAAATAACTAGTCAGAGCTATATAAATAGCTTTAAATAATCTTAGAGCTCAGGATATTTGTTTTAACCACTGATCATCAATTCATCAAGTCAAGATTACTGGCAAAGACATAAATCCTGAAGAAAGCTTTGAAGTGATTATAATTTCAAATAGGGCTTTACAGTTTAACCACAGAACACAATTGAACAACAGAGTAAAATACTTCAATTTGCTGGATAATCATAAACACAACTCCAAGATTATGTATTATATATTTGATTGCATCCTCTCAATATGAAAATAAATGAAACTACAGTTCTGATTGAAAAAGAAAAAAAAAAAGAAAAAACACCATGTTATCATTTCAAAACCACAACAGAGTTACTATTGTTTTTAAAGAAAAAATAATAAACTTTAAATTATTTATGCTTGAAGCAAGTAACTTTTTGTTATTGATATAGTTTGTTTTATCTATCACAACAAGGTTTTTAAAACTCTGCTCCCAAAAATGAACAGCATTTTCTTGACAAAAATATGTTCATTTTGGATAAAACTGTATAAGTCTACAGAGTCATATCTGATTTTTACTTTTTTTTTTCTTCTTTCTGAGGTCTAGATAAAAGGAAAAGTTACACTCTGTCCTGCTGACATAATCATAGCCTCCTACAGAAAAACTGCCTTAGGCCACATAAATGGAAAAATGACTACGGCAATTAAGGCCAAATTAGAAAATGTGAGGCCACAATCAAGACTTATATAAAGCTCTGCTTTTTTCCGTCTGATACACTTAGCCTCCTCTTTTCAAAGACACATTGCAGCTTCATCTAGAACTCTACAACATCCATCCCATTTTCACACATCATTATCTTCCCAAAACGTGTGACAGTTTGATGTCCAGCCTCCCACATCCACTGTCCTACAACACATCCATGTCCTCAACCTATGACTGGTACACCCCAAGCCTTCTCCAAGTGAGAGCAGTGTCTTCCTTTTGCACAGCTGGGTATTACCCTCCCTGTCAGGAAGTCTCTCCTATTCTTGACAGGAGATTTGGCACAATGGACAATGTGTGTGGGATCTTATTTTCTGCTACTGTTCTGAGAAGAATACTAGTAATTGCAAGGCTTTAAATCATGGATAGCAACATCCGAGGTCCTTTTTAGGGGTCAATACACACTCTTCAGCACTAACATCCACTTTTCAAGAACCCCTGCCTATTGAGAAAATGTGTCCCCACTGTTGCAATCTATCAGACTTAGATTCTTAATGGACAAGGACAACCTTCTGAGGTGACCAAATTCAACCTGGACATGGTGGTCATCAAAGTCTAAAAATGTTCTCTGTAGTGTCATTAGACTTATATGATTTGCATCAATCACATCCAGAGTATCAGGCAGGTCTTTACTCAAGCTGAATTCCTCAACTGTAAGTAGGCAGCAGAGCACTGATGGACACAATCTACTCCTAGATTCAAGATATACATTTTCCTTCTGCTCCCAGGTCTTCCAACAGAGTCATATCAGCTTCTGTTTCCCTCAAAAAGCATCAGCCTCTACCTTATCAGAGTGCCAGAGTGCACTGTGAACAGCACCTTCCTGCTGTTTTGAGTGATACACCCATGCTTGGATACCTTCAGTTCTCAGCCAAGACCGAACTTCTGTAAAGCTGAAGACAGATATATACCTTCAGGCAACTGACTAAATGCTGAAAGACTCATAGGGACATTTATCATGTCTGCATTTCTAAAACCACAAGTATTACTGTGGCTTATTGCATCTTGCTTTATTTTTGAGAGGAGTCTGGAGAACCATACCATATACACAAAATCAAAATAGTTCATAAAGCCTGGGGCAACTGTTACCAGCTCTCTGGTACTCAGGAAGGAAGACAAATAAATGACATCATAAAACATATGCATCTGCACAGGTAGTATGGAGGCAGCACCACCACAGATGACATTAATGGCCCAGAAACTTTATGACTTTGTCCTCTGCTATGTTCCCCTGGAACAGGAAGTCCTCTCTGCTTTTTCTAGCCATACAAAACAAAAACAGGCAACAAAACCATGTTAATAGAGCAGGACTCTACATCTCCCAAACAAAAGGCTTTTCTTTTTTTTTTTTTAATCATTGCACACATATGCATGCACACAGGTAGATGATGTGAAGTCACCTGAATCCCCTCCCACATGCAATGTAAGCTGGGCCCTCCCCACAAATCCTCAAAAACTCACAAGGGGAAAAGGCCAATAGTATTTTGTTCTCCCTACCTCCCTACTGCACCCAGAGTTTGACTCTGACTGGATGTGGATTTCAACAAGTCTGATGTGACAAATGTTGGTCAAATGGTAACATGCCAAATCAGAAAAACAAGGCAAGTGTCTATGCGTCTATGTAGCTTTGAACTCCTGAGGGCTCGTGCCTTCCAAGAAGGCTGCCCATCCATGCAGAGAAGTATAACTGCAGAGAGAGAAAGAAATGACTCACACAAGTTTTCAGAGAAGAAAATGACAACACAGCACATACTATCAAAATGCAAATTGATTTACAATAAACCATTCTAAAAGGCTAGTGTAGCTTAAAAATAAGGCACTAGTTAATCTGTCATTGACTTACAGGATCAGCCAGTCTGGCTGGGAAAAATATAAAAAGGGGGAGGGATGAGGAAAGATGGAACAGTCTGCCTATCTGCATCAGGTACATGATACATCAGCTGACTGCTAAAATGAGGTGAGTGATAGTTTCCGTTCATCTGTCTTTCCCCTGGGTCTCACGTGATACTTCACTTACATCTCAGATGTTTCTAGGTGTTTGGGTTCTCAGGGTTTGACAATGACTTTACAGTCAAAGGCCTGATAAAAGTTAGTATAGCTATACCAAATGGCAGGTTTTTATAGTCTTTTTTGTCTGTAGACCTCAACTTTTTTGTAGATTGGAATTGGAATACCACGTCCCTTGAACAGTATCCATCAGGGCTGAGCTTCCAGATGCCAGGAAATGCCCCATGTCATGAAGCTTGGGAAGGTGTGAGATTTCACCATATAGAAACCAGTGCCTTGATCCTTTCTGAACCTTGGTAGTTCCTCCCTGCTGTGACACATGAAGCTCTCTTCTGCATCCACAACATGGAAATTAAATAAGTACTGTAGACTGGAGCCAGGGAACAAAAATATATTAGATACAGTGTGAATGACTTGAGCACCACGTCAAAAAGTAAAGCCGAAAGCAATTCAACTTGTAATAAATATTGTTTTGTCAAACTCTCAGCCACTTAACCTGAAAATGCACAGGAATGGGTATGCACCTTATGCAGAACATCAGCCTGACCCCACAAAGTCCCTGAGGTGTGATGGCTTATCAGAAAAAAAAAAAAAAAAAAAAAAAGAAGGTATCATCCTAGGCAACTTTATCTTTCCTTCTCTGTCACAATCTTTTTCTCTTCCAATATATCCAGCTTTTCCAAACATATTGCTAGTACTTTTTCCTTTTTGTGGAGTTTCAAATAATGCTGTCTAGAGTAAATATTGTAATTCTTTCTTCTGGTTATTTGCAAAGTAAATAGTGATTTATCATCGACAGAGACAGTTTAGCCTGACACTTTGAAAACTGTTTTATTGTACTTTTTGCACTAAAACTAAACCAGTTCTAATGTCAAATATGCAATGGCCCATGACTCTGCTGGTGAATATGATCACAGGGACTATATCTTGTGGTCTACTCTGCTTTCTATAATTATTACTTATCACACATTTCTCAGAAAAATGACATCGCCAAATTGGAGGTTCTCTTCACCAGGATCCTGTATGTAACCTGTATGTAAGAATTTAATAAAAATCTTAAACAGACACAATATATAAAATTTCATTCTGTCAAAATCTCTGAAGCTGTAGATGGCAAAGAACTGATAAATCATTTACTTTTTCTTTACAAATTGACAAAACTTTTGCACTGGAATTTAATTGTAATATCATTAAAAGATTTGTTCAATTGTTTGTTTGCATCTAATGCCTGTAAATATATGTAAATAAAAGTCATATAGAAAGACAGTATGTTACTATAGTGCTTACAAATATGCCTATCATTATTCACATATTTGCATAAAACAAAGAGTCTGGCTATTCTGTGAAATAAAAACACTTAAGTTTTAAAATTACTCTTTAAAAGATTGTTATCTGTTCTTCATAGATAATTCTACTAATTATATCTCTGTGTTATGACTTCTGAGCTTTTTAAATCTTAGCTTAGATGGGACAAATTTGTTTCATATTGGGTAGCTTCAAAGTGTATGGCTGCTTTTATTCAGCACAGAATAAAATCTACAGGTTCAATTTGATAAACGACACCAAGCTGAACAATTTAATAGTTAGTATCAGAATGGGTTGATTTTGATTTACTGTGTCTTGTTTCCATCTACTTTGCAGATACATGGAGAAAATAAGAAACAATCTCTTTTTGTACAACTGAAAGAAACATGAATTCCATGATGGTGATGGTACAATGTCACATGAAAAACTTGAAATTCTTTTCAGGTCATATTGAGATAAAACACAAAGTGTGATTAATCTCTGATTTAAATGGAAAAAAAATACTTTTTTTTTTTTTGTGCCTATGGGAAAAGTTAACCATATCACAAGTGCACATACATACTGAAATGACTTCAAAATACCAGATGAAAAAGTAGATTCATACGGAAGACTTTAGAATGGACAAACACAATGCCTTTTCTTCTGTATCATTGTTATTATTATAATTTTATTATTAAAAATTCAGACGTTGATGACTATTCCCCTCATTCTTTTTCCTTTCATTTTTTTTCCCCTTCCCTTCCCTTCCCTTCCCTTCCCTTCCCTTCCCTTCCCTTCCCTTCCCTTCCCTTCCCTTCCCTTCCCTTCCCTTCCCTTCCCTTCCCTTCCCTTCCCTTCCCTTCCCTTCCCTTCCCTTCCCTTCCCTTCCCTTCCCTTCCCTTCCTTTGTTTTTGAGCTCTTCTGGCAGCTTTTCTCAGGCTGTAAGTCGGAGTAGCATCAGGGAGGTGCCCAATGCCCAGAACTGTGGCTGTCCCAATGTCCCTAGCCACCCTGCTCCTGGCTGGGCGCAGGATGGGCCCTGGCTGATGACTCCTGTCCTGACACCCCATGGGGGACCCTGCCACTCCTACCAGCCCAGCTCCTGGGAGCAGCTGGCCCACACTGACAGAAATCCTCTTTTTGGGGGGTGGGGATGTGGGTTTAATCAGCTGAATTTACTGTCTCTGGAGCCCTGTGATCATCAGGTCCAGAGCAAGGGGAAACAGGGGGGCACACAGGCAGGGTCATGGTGCTGATCTGACAGCCTTTCCGCTTCATTTCCTCGGAGACTTGAAAATAAAAGGTACAAGATATATCTGAGTTAACAGGTTGCTCCTATGAAAGAAAGAAGATTTAGAAGGTCCTGTTCCCACCCTGTCTTGTCTTCCCTCAGGCACGTGCTCCACCTACTTTCTGTTGATTTTTAAACTCCCTACACAAATTGATATAATTTTCTGTTTGGTAAAACACAAGAGGAAAGAAGGTGAAATTAATAATGACTTTGTAGATCTTCACACTGATACCAGTATCACAAACCAGCATCACGAACACTGTAATCATCGTCATCATCCACTGCTACTAAAGATGCTGCCTTGTCCCTGTCTTTCCCTCTTTTTTGGCCCTCACAGAGCTTGTGCAGCCAGGCAGGGAGCTCAATCTGAAAAATAACTATTACTAAAAGAAATTCTCTAAATATGTCAGTTTTAACTTGCATCAGATGCCTGACCCAGTTCACCGTGTGGTGGGTAGATGTGCATGCAGATGCAAAACGTGCATCTATGCTGGGCAGGGGAGAGGAAAAACTGTCTCTTTCAGAAGCCATCTCAGCAGATAACAACATAAAATGTGACAGCCCAATGAAAGGTGGGATAAAAGAGAACTAGCCATGTATTTTTAAATAGCAGTTGGGAAGGATACGTATCTAAAAGGTGTAGGAAAACGTGGCTAGACATCTGCATCTCATTACAAGACAAAGATAGGAAGAGCAAAATACAAATTTCAAGTGTGAAAATCTGCACAGTTATATGCTATTTGATCAGTCTGATATCACAGTGATGTTAACAAGCTTAAGTGTGTGCTTTTTGTTTTATTGCAAACATGTGTAACAGAGATTGTTGTGGGCACTGGAAAACTTCCAAGCTTCACTGACAAAATAATACTCATAATGATGGTGGAAGGCAGACAACATTTTATCCTCAGCTGACTGCTTGGTTTTTTGAATACTGGAGTTTGATAACAACAGCAATAACAAGATGTTACCATCCTTCCTGCTCTTTTATGATAAAATTAGATTTTCTACATGTGCCTTCAGCAAGATTTTGTTGTAAAATGTAACTAAAAGTTCTCAAATCCCTCCTCAAACTGATTTCTTCCAGAAGTTCTCACAAAGATTTTTTTTTTTATCTGACATACCAAAACCTTTTACAATCTTCCAAGTATACTTTTTGTATGCTGAAATGTCTGTGACCAGGCCTTGCCTTCAAAGAATTCACACATAGTTCTCATCTGAAGTCAGTGCTTGTTCTGCTATGTAGACAAGTCCAACAAATCATATCCTCAGATAGTAACTTATTTGAATAGGAAGGTTATTCATGAAACAAAATTTATATGGAGATAAGTATGATAGAGCTGAGTAACATTTTTAATATGGGGTGTTTTGGAAATAAAGTAAAAATACTTTAAAAACTGCTAAAACAACCAACCAACCAACCAAACACACACACACACACACACACACACACAGAAAAGCAAACCTGAAAAAAGTATATAGCTCTCTTAGAAATTTATTGTGTATACAAACTGAAATGGTCCACAGAATTTTGACTTGTCTGTGGGTTTAGGTAAAACTAATGAAATTAACTAAATTGGTGAAATAGAAGTCACTTTGGACTGAAAAATTACAACTTTCAATTTTGAAATGATCAAACTGTTTTTATTCCTTTTTTAAATAATAAATTTAATTAAATTCATAAATATTCACAAAACTGGCTACTGTTTATTTTCATAATTTGTCAGAAAAAGTTTGGAAAAAAAATGCACTGAATTTTAATACTCTGTTGTATTATTCAATACTTAATACTATTAGGTTAAAATAGCAATCTTGTGCACCCAAATAATCCATGAGCAAAATAATGTCAGTAAAATTGAAATATAAAGTGTTAGTGTGAACTGTGCACCAAATGACAAACTATTTTTTATAATCAAAAGTGAATCAGTTTTTCTCCATAAATTATATGAAGTGAGGTAACAGACTGGACTTTTGGAGACAGAAGATAAACTAGAGATTGACCTTATATAGGTTGTGTTTCAACTTCATGAATTTTCACATAAGCTTGGCTAAAAAAATGGTCTATTTTTGTGAAGTTCTTCTTCAGTTCTATATGAAGAAGAGAATCATAAAATGTTACATAATATAAAAAAAAAGACATTATTTCTGTTTTATGAAGTCTCATTTTAGAGCATTCAATATGCTAGTATTGTATTTGGTAACAAATGCTGTCTCCTAACTTTTGATAATGATGTCAAGTGAAGAAAAACACAGTAAATGACAGAAGTTCCCAGATGCTGCTTAAACTTCAAAGCACAGTAGTAAACATACTGCATATTTTCGATCATAAAAACTGCAATAAATGTATGCACTCACATACTTAGAAACACTGTAAAAGAGAAATTTCTACCAAGCTTTTCTTAAATTCCTTACTGACAATGAAGAAGAAGAACAACAACCCACACCATAATACTTTAAAGAAAAATAGGTAGTCCCTGTGTTCATCTATATATTTGTGCAGACATTACTTTTTTTTTAATGTTTGAACATGCATGGATAAAAACCAAAACAAAAGAGTCCCTCAGTTACAGATTTTCCCTAGACTGTGCAGAGCTCCATGCTGTTAAAACCACCTATTCATACTGTTGGAGTATAAGTTTGCAGTAACACTTCCAGTATAACATAAAGCTGTACGATGTGTAGCAGCATGTAGTTAACGATAAGGAAGAAATGCATCTGATCTAGGAAATAAGTATGTTTCCTGAAACAGCAGAAACTTTCAGTAAATCATAAGAAATCCAGACCACATCCAGCTATTGGGGAATAGATTTTTGGTTTTAGTAACTTAGTGCTACTGTCTTCTGAGTTTTAGGGAAGAAAACATTCAATTCTAATATGGTATTGCTGTCTTGTGGAGAGTGGAACAGATGCTCTATGAGATCCTTCTAACCCAGGTGTCTGTTGCATGGTTGTGAAGTGTGGCTATCAGGACTCAGTGACCCACACAACACCTTCCTAGCCTATATTTTCCTACAGAAACAATAATTACAGTTGTATAGTCAAAGACTGAGCAAATATTATGTAAGTAATAGTACTGTAGGTTCTGTTACTGCAATTTTTGTAAATTTGTATGTCAACAGGAAATGGAATACAGTTCACATATAAAACACATTTAACACTTCAAATAAGCACATACAGAGATTTACTTGCAAATAAGGAATATATCTGTTCTGACTTTCAGTCTTTGCGTAATAGATATGGGACACAGAAATCTTAAAATTTGTCAAAAAAACATCAGATCAAACATCTCACAACAGATTATTTCCATCAACTTCTCACTTTTCAACTGACCTTTTATGACTACAAAATCTTAGTATAAAAGTATTTTGGCTTCTGGAACACTGAAAATGAGATTAGAAGAGAGTGATGCAGAATTAGGTAAGCTGAAATCCATTTCAGTATACATTAGTGTACAAAATAGTTTCTAACAGAGACGTATTCATAATGAACAAAATAATACACATTGTTCAGTGTGAATGGACAGAGAAATTATAATGTTGTAACAGTGTCACTGCGGAATCAAAGTCCTGATGATGAAGTATTTGTAGGTATTCATATCAGCTAAGCTTTATTTGGGAAACTCTGTAATTCAATTGTGACATATGAAAGTAGGTTACAGAATTAAACCCTGCCAATTCAATAAGCAGATTCTCCTGACTTCATTGAGTCTACTCAATGGGAACTAAAGTGAAGTAATTGGCATTTACAGGTGTGGCCACATGTCTACACTTAGCAATAGGAAAATTAGGCTAAATTGCTAACTGGTAAATACTTCTTCTTTGATTACTAGACATTAATAATGATTTTTTTAAATTTTAAAAAAGTTTTTGGTTTGGTTTAGTTTGTTTTTTTGTAGTGCCAAACTTATAATCATGATTACAAATGTTTTTTCAAAAACTAGGAAAAAAAGGAAAAATCCAGGGAAGTACCTAGCAATTGAGAACGTGACTTTTCAATATGAAAGCTGGTTACTTATAGCATAGCTTGAACTGACCTCCTATAACCCACAGTCTTCAAGCCTGTTTTACAGTATCAGCCTATAGATGTGAAAAATGTAAATTTCTTTAATCACAAAGAAGCTAAAAGCAGGATGACATTATAGAGCAGCAAATGGTTTGCTGAGGGCCAAAGAGAAATGTCACTCTTGTCTCCTTGCTAATTACATTCTGACTTCACTTCAGTTCTGTGCTTTACTTTGGCAGGCTTCCTGGTGCCTTAAAGTTCAGATTAGATTACTGCACACTGGTACTCGTAATCACCATGGGCTTCATATCTGTGTTAAGAGGGAAAATAGTCAGAGACCATCGTGTTGAAGGCAGGGGAGGTAAAAACTACCCTGTAGGATACTATGGGGTACCTCGTAGGCCAACTAGGCCTTACATTTCAGCTTTATGTTGGAGTATAGACAAAGCTCTTAGGGACAAGGTTTAGTGCTAGCTTTAGGTTATGGTTGGACTCAATGATGGCCTCTTCCAGCCAAAATGATTCTATGATTCAATGATAAACTAAAACATTCCTGCTGCAGAATTCGCCTGTCTGGTGTCTTGATTAAAGTCTCTATTTGGAATATTAAACCAAAAAAATCCCCACCATAGATATCTCAGTTTGCTCCTTAGGTCACAAAACATTTTTGTCCCTCTTTAAATCATATCAAAACATTTCCCTTAAAAACAATTTGTGCGGTGAAGCAGTTAGCTACAACAACCCCTTAGCTAAAGACAGCTGCGACTCAGACTTCACAGCTTTAGTTAATGAATTAGTAAATGTCACGTAAAATATATTAAAAAGATATCTCACAATTAAAAGTAATTGTATTGATTCAGAGCCAAAGAGAGGTTTTCCCAAGTTAGTACACTAAAGACTTTATCAAAAACTAACAGTGTTAGGCAACATGAAAAAAAATGTGTCCCTTTCACTTGCAGAAGCTTTTTGTGCAAATAAGGTCTAAAAATAACGAAGGAAAAAACGTAGCATACAGGAGCTCTTAAAATTCTTAGTAAAAGAGATCCTCAAGTACTCCTAGAAAATCTTCAAGTATAGGTCTCTCCAGAAGGAATAATACTTCAAGATATTTAGTTTTGTGTATATTGAAGAAACAGCTAATCTTCAAAAACAGTGTGTCCCTTTTGACTACAGGAAGAAAAGAGAGCACTGATGAATTGAACAAAGTTCAGATCATATCCTCATATCTCCCTGGGAATAAAGAACATTTACTTTTGGTATTCTACATCAAGATGTTCAGAAACACTTTTTTTTTTTTTAATTTTACTCTAAAATTAATAATTTTGACAAACGCACAAAAAATCAATATTACATGGAGTTTTCAAAATCAGACTAGAGGAGTTTAAATCCCACTGAAAGTCAAAGGGGCTTGTGCTTTTCAGCTATTTAGATTTTAGTGAAAATCCTCCCTTAATAGAAGTATGTGTCTCCGGCCATATCTATACTTTTCTGCAATTACAAAAAAAAATTGGTAGATAAAACAGGCAAATGAAAAAGGATCTACAGGGGAAAAAATCACCTGAAGAATTAAAAATAATCCAGGTTACAGATTTTGAGTGTTAAGTTGTCTCCATATGAATACAGTGTATGCACTCCAGACTACAGCAAAATTTCAGTCAAGAACAGTAGTTTTAATTGTTTTCATTCACACTGCATACATGCCAAATCTCGAACTCCACAGCTGTTCAAAATGAGACTCATCTGTTACCTAAACTCTGACTCTCTAATCTGAAAAAGATTATATTCAAATCATATTCAATATGACTGCTCAAAAGAGATCCAACTCAATCTAGTTCAAATTTCCTCTTAGAAAATTTCTGTATATATTTTTTAAAATGGCAGTCCTTTAGAATTTTAACTTACAAGAAACAGCAAAATCAGGTAAGTTACCTCAATTTATCAAATTAGATGTTTTTAAATTATCGGCTTTGCAATTCAGTGATGAAAGGTATTTCCAGCATTTCTCCAGCACTTTCCATCATGGAGGATGTTTTCATGCTAGCAAAACAACAGAAATGCAGCTCAGGTCTTCAAAGAGTTAGAAAAAGGTTTATTCAACACATCTTCTTACTTTGCACTCAGTAATGAAGGTGTGCAATTTCATAAGTGGATAATACTTTTTCAGAAAATGTGTGTTGCTTTCCTAGTTCCAGCTATATCTATAGGTGGCCTTTAATTATAGCTATTTTTTTTTTCACTGACTTGCTGTGTAACAAAAAAATTTGGGCTCTTATTCCTGTTCTATACATATATCACTTGCCGTTGCCAATGGCTTGTGAAATTGAACATCTAAAGGAGTTTTTGCCATCACTCTCACCATTCAATATGCTGCAGCTGTAGATCAACAGCAAAACTGAATTTGTCTGCATCGTCCTAAAGTAAAACTAAACCTTGATCTTATCAATAAATGCAGAATTATAGTTTTATTTTAAATTGTCATATTCTAAATTTATTTTGAAAGGAAACTTGGGGGGGGATACATAAGCTTCACAAATATAAAATATATATTTTAAGGATTTGAGTGTAGCTTCTGCAAATGATCTCAAGGTGTATTGCTACAAACAGATTACCATTATCAATCAATTCCTGAAGGTAAACAAGGCTGAGAAAGGAAGTGTAACTCCTCATCTCCATAACCAGAAAGAACAAAGAGTCTATTTTATTAAAAGGACATGTATACAATGTGCAGGGTCCCTCTTGCTTTCTAGTGGTTTGTTTTCTTTGTGTGTGTCTGTGCAGGTGGGGTTGTTTCTTTGTTTTGGGTTTTGTTTGTTTGTTTGTTTGAGGGGTTTTTTGATTTTGTATTTAGTTTTTTTTCTCTATGAATTTTAGTAGTCCCCATAAATTAAAAGGCAGAATGACACGGTGATAAATCTGTCTCATAGAAATGCCAATGAACCAAATCATATCTTTTAATGATGCAAGTTTTGACCTCAGGATATTTTAGTTTTCTACAGAAACTACTTCTATACAACATGCTTCTTTTAGAGGCCTCAGCATATAAGCAGAATTTATAGCAGAAGCCTATTTTTTTCTTCTCTTAAAGATTGTGATACATGAGACAAAAAAAATGTAATAAATAAAACATATTTCAGGCTTGTTCATAACTGAGTGCTGTGTTTCTTTGTCTATAAAGTCCAGTCATAATTAAAACAAACAAACAAACAAACCAAACAAACAAACCAATTGAAAAAACACAATCTACTTTAAAAGGAAATAAGTTTCTATTAGATTACAAAGAAATAAAGTTGGGACGTAGGATTTTTACAAAAAGCATAGCAGGGCATAGTTTAAAAAGCCATTGTTAAAATTTTTGGTTGCCACAACAGACACAGGGTCAGTGACCTTGAACTATCAGTTATTCATTAACAGCAACACAAAACACACCCTGAAGTACGTCCTTATTACATAATTACATAATAATCTGCATAATAATAATTACAGTATTACATAATAATCTGCTTCTGTTTGCTTTTATGATTGTTCTTGTTAAAAACACATACAATAAAGAGACTAATTTTAAAGCATGTTCTGAACTCTATCAGTGTTTTTAAAGTTGTTAAAAGTTCCCTATGAGAAAATCATACCCCAATGCAGAAAGTGGTGTAGCTGTTTCTGAAATGTTACAGTAAGTGCCAGAGACCAGCCTTGTAGGAAGCACTGTGAAACACAGACTTTTATTTTCACCTGTGGAGTACATGGTGTTCAGTGCTCAGTGACGCTTTAATTGCATTTGTGCCCCTTTCGAGTGGTGGTATTAAAAAGGCTTATTCTACAGCATCACATGGTGTTTAATAGGTATACTTAAGAATGGTAACTTATAGTCTGTGTGGTAAGTTTGATGATATTTCCAGCTTCCTTTAATCACAAACTCAGCTACAAGCATAATGCAGAAGCTTCAACCAACCACCCAGCACCCACGGTAACTGCAATAAATACCAAAGGTACAAAGAGATGAGCAAAGTAAGTCAGATTTATTTTTTTTTTTTCCAAAGGAAAACCTCAAATATCAAAACTGGAACTCTGTTAAAGACATAAAAATAAAAAATATACTTTGTGAACTTGCTGCCTCAAACAGCACAAAATAAGTTTATGTAACAAAGAAAAAGAATAGGATGAAGAACTACTACCTACATTTCAGAAATCCTACATTTAGACTCAGTGAGATTCTGTAACCAGTGAAACATTTATTAGAATAGGACAGTAATGGTGGAGTACTCATGTCAGTAAGTACAACCGAAAAAACAATCATCTTTGCCTAGATGCCAGATCCATAGAGTCTTAAACATTGGTGGACTAAATTCCCTCACTTTACCTAGTCATGTATTCTACTCTCAATTTACTGTAGAGTTTTGACATTCTGTGCTATAGAAATCGGCCACAGAGAAATGTTGAAGAGAGGTCTGTCTAAACTTAACTTTGATAACACATTTCCTGAATTCCAAGTAAGTAATTCAACCATTAAACCCTCAGCTTTTCATGTAAAGCCTTAAATCTGCAGATAGTGAATGCACTTGAAGTTAAACTCTTTGATGCTCATGATTCCTTAAAAGCTGTATAATTTCATTCTCTGTGTGTCAAAGAATATGTTATCTAGCAATCCCTTTGTAACAGACAAGTATTGCATTTTTTCAGGTAGAATCATCATGGCTTGTTCTAAGGAAAAATGGCCACTCTTGTATCTTGCTGGAGCATCTCACCAGTTCATTAATTGAGTTGGGTGAGGGAAGGCAGAGAACAGGAAAAGGTGTTCCATCCCTCAGATCTATTCATAACCAATCAGTCAGAACCATGTTATAGATTTGTAGGATCACTAAATGAGTTCAGCATAATAATTAAGCCCAATGTAGAAAACTCACAGTTGACCAGAGAGGACACAAAAAACCCCACAACATCCCAAAACTAAGCACACAACGGAGGTGGCAATATAAGGTGGTAGTTTGTCCTTTTGTAAAAATTTACCAGAAGATCACAGTTTTAACAATTGCATTTGGCTGAACACATTTCTTCAACAGCATTTTTTTTTCCTCTAGTGGCTGTATGTTTTCTTGCTGCCCAGACTAAAATCAATATTGTCAAAATAAATCACAAAAAATGCTCAAGTTCGATCTCAGACTATCACAGTAATTCTTACTAATCATCAGGTATTTTAAAGTTTAAATCATGAATGCTTAACTGCCTTCTAATTTTCAGTTAGCTGTACTTGTAACAATTGGAAGCTTCTTGATTGATACATAAAATGCCACGTTTCACACAGCATCACAATTTCTCCTGGTCTTCCTTTACCCTTCCCCTCTTTCCACAGATGAGGATATCTCACTCTCCCATAGTATAAATGACAGCTCAATGTGTGAGGACACAAAAAAGGAAGTGGGTGAGTTAAGAACAGCAAGTATCTGAATCACTTTTCAAAGATGGAAAACAAAAAGTAAAAGAACTATACTGATCCATCATTGTGACCTTGCTGATGTTTCTCTATCTAAGAAAAATAAACAAACAAAACCACAAAATAAACAAAAAAATCCCTACCATTTTGATGACCCTGCTTCCCCTCCAGAAATCTCAACTCACACCAGGATTCCTGGCTACCACTCTTCCTCTGCTGGGCAGCTCACTCATTTACCATGAAATCGTTTAGCAAAGCTTAAGTCTTAAACATATGCAGAGAAGCAGATAGCCTGCTGCTTGTTGCTGCCACTTACTTCCACTGCACGAGAGGCTATGTGTAGACTTAGAGAATCTATCATTGTTACTGTAAGGTGATTTCTAAGTGGATGGCAAATGGTTTCTGTTTTTGTTTGTTTGTTTGTTTTCAAAAAGACCTGTGCTACAAAGCAACTTTGTCAATAACTGAAAAGGTGAGAGAATTCAGACTAAAGATTGACACCTTAATTGTGAACAACACAGTCTGCCCAAGTGCTGTAGTAACAACTGGTGTCTGCAGATGCAGAATTCAACGTACCACTTTGTTTGGATGCAAATGTGGATTAAAAACAACACAGGTAATTTTTCCAGGCTTAGAGGTAAAAGTTACATGCAATTTTTCCCCATGAATATATGTAGCAGACAAGCTAGTTGAAATCATGTCCTCCTCCTCTTTCCCTGTTAATGGCAAGTTGCTCATGCTCTAAAAATCATTCCATGATGCTGATTTTGTGACTAAACAGACTTCCATCTGCATTTTGGATGAATCGTGCCCCACTTTCCAGTGTATATCTATTATGTATTACAGGGTATAGGATGCAATTTTTATAAACTTTTTTGTGTTAGACAATATTTCATACTGTCCACAGTAACATTCAAAATTGATAATTTTTTTTTTTTTTTTTATAAGGGATATAATCAAATGAACTTGAGCCACTTAGTTTATATGTCTATTAAGGACATACATAATTTCTATGAACGTCTCGTTCCATTCCTCACATACAAACAGATTGTGCTGTGAAGATGTATCCAATGCTGATTGCTAACATGCTCCTCAGTTAGCAAGAATGATTATAATGTGTAAAAAACAGGAAGCTGTCAGGGAAATTGTTAATGAGGAAAGAACATAATAGTGAAAGATGCTCACACTGAGGTCAGAGAAACAGTCCTAATGTGTTCCTGTAGAAAAGATCACCAAAGAGGCTACAAAGGGCTTTGCATGAGATCTTTTCATCCTTTGGATGTGACGTGGAGAAAGAGATCAAGTGCCCCTTAGTCAAGGGTGGTCAGCAAACGTGATGCTGAAATTCCATCAGACATACAAATGTCAAGCAAAACTGGTGGGGAGACCAAATGACTTGGCACTGGGTTATCTGGCTCTGTAGGGAAATAGCAAACAAAAACATGGTGATGCTAAGATTTTTTTGAACACATATTTGCTGGCAAATAAAAAAGCTGAGAGATGTGGCATCTTTTCCTCTTCTTATAAACCAAGTAAGAAGTCGATCTGGCTCTTGATGCCCAAAAGAAAAGCATGTGTCTAAGAAAGGGTTGGGGACAATAAGACTGCACACTGCAAAGTATCATTGAACAATAAGATGTAATCAATCAGTAGAATGAAAATTTGCTCCTAGTCTTTGATGCCTGGTATTTTGCCTCAATATACATTGGATATCATGTCATCTCTGAAATCTGGGAAACAGTCTCTATTTAAGCTACATCTCTGACAACTTCTTTGAAAAAGAAGTATCACCAATCTAACCTAGTACCTAAATTCAGTGTTTAGCATGTGTAATATAATAATATCTTTCAGCAGTGATATTAATCTCCTGAAGTATGCTGAAATTCACTTGAAGACCTCTTTTTAATTAAGCCCTGCTCATTCTTACAAAGAATTCAAATCAGAAATTGTATTATTTTTTAATTTTCTATATCTGTTTTCAGTCTTTCAAGTCATTGTCCAGACTCAGTATAAGGACATCACCTAATTTATGTTTTTGAGAAATACTGATGCAATGTTATCAATTTACCCACTTCTTTCAATATAAAAAAATATACTCTTACTATGATTATCTTTCTTCCACTCTCTCAGTGTCCCTACCCCTCATCATATTGACATTTTTCAACTCATGAATTACATTTATTTATCCCTTTTTTTTGTTCTATATAATTACACATACAGTTCTTCTCTTGTACATAAATACAGAGTTTTTGAACTCAACTTCAAAATTCTCACTTGATAGAAGTACCATCAGAGCACAAAGCAGAATGTTAATAAATTATTTATAATTTTGTGTCTTGGTGATTGCCAGTGCTACATGGCATACTAGTCCATACAGATACATTTTTTATCATCTTACAAGATTTATTTTTATTTCTTATCAACTGAATCAGCTGAGGGAGCTGGGTCTCTTTAGTTTGGAGAAGAGGAGGCTGAGGGGTGACCTTATTAATGTTTACAAATATATAAAGGGTGACTGTCATGAGGATGGAGCCAGGCTCTTCTCAGTGACAACCAATGGTATGACAAAGGGTAATGGGTTCAAACTGAAACACTAGAGGTTCCACTTAAATTTGAGAAGAAACTTCTATTCAGTGAGTGCAACAGAACCCTGGAACAGGCTGCCCAGGGAGGTTGTGGAGTTTCCTACTTTGGAGACATTCAAAACCCAGCTGGACACCTTCCTGTGTAACCTCATCTAGGTGTTCCTTCTCCGGCAGGGGGATTGGACTAGATGATCTTTTGAGGTCCCTTCCAATCCCTAACATTCTGTGATTCTGTGATTCTGTGATTCTGTGAATAAACCTTCCTACCTGTAAAATTGTAATTTGATGTTATACAACAAAGTTCTCTTAATTTAGAACTCCACATATCTTTGCTTGCATAATTCTCTTGATAATTTTTGACACTGTTAAAAAATCTCTGGTTTTGTGTTATACATTTTTGTCTTGCTTTTTCATTGCTTGTTACAACAACTTTTGTCTCAATATTTGAGAACACAAAAGACTAATCTGTGTAAGTGCTGTACTTCCATGCTGAAAATGCTTTTATGTTTTTCTGTTGATTAAGCGAGCATATGAGAAATACAAAGGAAAAAAAAAAAAACCGACCATGACCTTCCAACAGTCAAAGAAAAAAAGATTTAGCTGTTTTAATCAACAGAAAAATGCTGTTTTGGATGATTCAATGAGTGAAAGTAAATAGAGAAGATTTATTTTCACTGGAGGCAAGGGTGAGAAATGACAGCTTGGCTACCCACTTGAATATATATCCACCTAACCAACATGCACCTGTCTAATTCAGATGCAGGTCCTTTTTCTGTTAGTATATTTGTTTTGTTTTTGCAGGTGAAGGAAACCATAGGGGAGATGTTTAATTGAACTCTGGTGTGGAGGACAGACAAAGAGAAACCAGAATGGCTTCCAGCTTTCACTTACAAATTAAACAAAATCCTCAGGGATCTTTAACTGGCAGACATTTGGAGGAAATTAAATGCTAATGTGTGCAGTTGTACTTTCTACACCCACAGACATCAAATATATAAAGACATTAACTTCTGTTGCAGCAAATTCATAATATATGCACAAGGTATAAGGTTAAATCTTATGAAGGTAAGAATTCAATATCAAATCATGCACTTGCAATATAACATGAGCCCAGACATTTTCAGCTTCTAACTGTTTAAATAAATGACTAACAGTTTTTTATGTGCAAAAATATGGCACTACTGCAGAATTAGAGAAGGTCCTTGTTGAATACTACAATGTGAATTATGCCCAGGAGAATACAGTAAATGAGGTTCTGGGATGGCATGAAAGCTGTTATGCATAAGCTTTCAATACCTCCATCCAGAGAAGAAAAACGTTTTAAATATTTCCCACTTAAGAGCTTTGAAAAAGACTTCAGCAACTCAGGAAAAAGAACGTCTACCAGTAATGGCACAAGTGAATGCTGGTCACAGTAATTAGAGCGCTCATGTGCTTTATTATACTCTTCTTTTTTGTAGGCTATGAAAAATGTGTGCATTTGTCTAAATGACAAATTTTCATATTATTAACTATGTTTCGTTACTCTTCTAACACATCAGAAGACTAATATCTTTAGGAGAGACTAGCATGTAAATCACTGACTTAAGAAAAAATTGTATAGCAAAATGGTTTTGGAAGGCATTGGATGACCACATGAATAGACTTTTAGAAAACAGCCAACAGCTGATTAAATAAAGAGGTGATGAATCATTTAAAAAATGTGCTTAAAAATAGGAGGGAAAACAATAGAATTTAAAAGGAAAAAAATAATTTTGTATTTTGATTTTCTACAAAGAACAACAGCTGTTTCCTTACAAAACATTGGATATCAGCTGAAAACCTCACTGAATTCTCCTTTAAGCTTAAGGAATGCCTGAAACTGGGATTTGTGTGGCCTAAATGTTATCTATACTTAAACAAGGCTCATTTTGTAGTCAGTGAAAAGAAATAGCTATTGAAAAAACAACTCAGATGACTAATCTTTAGGTTTTCAACACTAACTGAGACAAACTATGTCCCAAGTTCTTACCAACACTAATGCTTGACATTATGGAGTTGCTTGATATGGAAACTTGTGGAAGTTAGCATAGCTTAGGCCTAGTTGAAAGCAGTCTTAGTGTATATGGATAAGCTTTAAATGAGTCTGTAAGACAGGGAAGTAGCTAATCAGAGAAGTAACTTAAACACTGGAAACATTGTGAAAATTGTGTCTGTTGAGATCCTTTGAGACAGAAAGACTGAATGTCAGCACCAGTCACTTGTTGGTCATCCACTGAGTTTGAATGAGCCAGTCAAGATTTGGGTATTATCTACCCCATCCCGGCATGGATAGTGTCCAGAGTAGGTCAGGGAGAAAACTTCAGGGATCTTACAGCCCTGCAACACGGTTAGGGCCATATATTTGACTTCCAGAAATGCCTGAGAAGAGCACTTGAACCCCTATGCTGACCCATCAGCCTCTCCTGGACTTCATGTTCACTCACAGAGAACAGGAAAGTCATGTAACTTGTAAAGTGTACGTAGAAGTGATGAAAGTGTTTAGGTATCTGAATCCACTAGTACCCACACTATCATTTTCTCTGAAACCACAACAAACCCACATCTTGTTATTACTTAAAAACATATCTCGTCCACATGGCTGCAATATAGAATACAGGAAGGCTATAGTTTTGAGCCTTGTAGAAAAAATGGACGGAGACGGGATTTTTTTTGTACTGTACATATATATGCCATAATAAATTTAATGTCATTTAAATTATCTAATCTTGAATAGACTCTCAGACAACTAGCTATAACTTCATACACATAACTACATGGTTTCACCTACAGACCTGATTCAGTAGCTCCCATTCTAAGGTATATCTCTTTGCCACTTATATTTCCTACTTATTTCCCATATTTTGTAGGCTTGCAATCACTGACCTGAAATTTCTAGCAGCATGATATATAAAGGTTAGGTGTTTCAATGTTAAAGTTCTTTTTTGAATCTAGTCTTTTGTAAGCACAGAAAACTAAAAGAGAAACTTATTGTAGAAGCCTCATCAGAATGCTAAAACTATCTGATGAAGTAATAATCTGAGAAAACAAAAGAAGTCTACTGAAAATACCATAGGCAAAGTTAAAAAATAATGCGAAGAAATACAGTCAATATATCTAGATACAGAAACATCCAGGAGAGGTCAGTGTTAGTGGTTATGTACAGTTTTGTTGGATTTCTGCTTGGTCCTCTCCCTGAATCACTGTGGAGTGTAAGTCACTGTTGCTTGCATGGAGTCTCTCTCCTCTAGCCTCAGATGTCTGTAATACATTTCAGTCTGTCACTCCTTTTATATCTGTTGTTCATGATTGTGACTACTTTATTTGAACTGTAAAAGAGCATTTTCTGTAAAATATATAATAATAATAATAATAATTATAATAATTATATAATATATTATATATTAATATATAATTATATTTAATATATAATATATATAATATATAATATATATAATATATAATATATATAATATATTATATATAATATATAAAATATATATATTATATATATAATATATATATAATATATAATATATAATTAATTATATTTAATATATAATTATAATTATATAATTATATTATATATTATATAATATAATTATAATTATTATTATTATTATTATTCCCCTACATTTGCAATGTGTTTCCCTACTTGTATAAGAAATCCCAGATTTTGGTTAACTTTCTCTTTTTCTTCTGATTTCCAGGAATAAGAGGATCACTGTATGATCTTCTTTTAATAAAGCAAATAAGTGCAAGATTTTAATACTTGCTTTATATTGTTGCCTGGTATGGAGTGGAAAGAATGCAGTAATTGTATCTTTCCACGTTCAGTTGACTGTAGAAAATTAAAAACATTAATTTCAGGACAAATTTCATTTTTAAAACTTGAAAAAATTGAGTAATTTTGCTTGAAAAAAACCCAAAATTAATGTGTTAGATTATGAAAAAATACAGAAATTTTAACCTATTGTATCACCTCTATTTTTAAAAATATCTGGTTATAGATTTTTAGAAAATGATTAAATGTTTTGCCCAGATGAACTTATAACACTGTTTTTGTTGCAGCAATCCCTATAGCTTAGAAAACACAGAAATGCATAACGTTCTCAAAGCATGTTGCTCTCAGCCTCAGGGGTGGGTAAAGAAGATGATACCACACATTTCTTGGTACCACCCAGTGACAGATGAGAGGCTGTAAGCATAAAATGAAATTCAGTAAATTCCATTTAACTATAAAAAAAACCATTTAGCAGTGATGGTGATCAAAGACTGGACTAGGTTGCCCAGACAGGTTTGCAGTGGCCATCCTTGCAGATATTGTAAACCTAACTGGACAAAGTTCTGATCAAACTGTTTTAGTTGGCTCTGCTTTGGGCAGGGATGTTAGACTAGATTATTACAGTGGCTCCTTCTAGCCTCAGCTACCTGTTATTCTTTGAATAAAGAGGAAATAAAGCAACTAAAGTGTTAAACCAGATATTTCAATAAAACAAACAAAATCTCCCAAACAATAGATTACAATCAATACTTATCTTTCTGCTGAAAAGAGTTTCTTAACACAGATGATCAAAACAACAAGTATCTTAGTGGATCAACTTTCATTGGATCAGAGAAGAAGAAAGTAAGGTCCCAATTTTCCATTTCTCTGCTTAATTCTATGTTGAAAATGAAGGCTCTATACGCACTGAAGAAAGCCATTCTGACATCCGCCAACTAGACCTATGGTCCTTGTAGTTTGTGAAAACTGTTGTGAAATAGCCTGAATGAGAGTTGTATTGACAATGGCATGAAGAGAGAGAGATAATTACAACAACTCTGAACAGAATTTGATTGACTGGCCAAAAATTATCTTTGTCTTACTAGCCGTACATCTTTTATTCTGACCTTCCACTCCTGCTGCTGCCAGGCTCAGTTTCTTGCAATGTCTGGAAACAGAACCCTGAAGGCAGTTGTCAGTCTTTTTGTTCTTGTTTAATAATAAAGCATTCAGTTGCTGGAAGTGGTGTTTTTTTAAGGTGACTTCAGAGTTAAAGGTTGATATGCACTTGGAAAGCATTTCTTCGGGCTAGAAATATATATACTATGAAAAACAAAGGAACTTGTCTTTTTAACATACTATACACAGAAAAAAAAAGTATGCAAAACCAAAGCACATCAACTAAGCAAGTAAACTGCAGAGTGCACTTTCTCCTCTAGCATAAAATCATTTCAGTTGGAAGACACCCTCAGGACCATCGAGTCAAACCATAACCTAACCTAACTAAACCATGTCCCTAAGAAGCTCATCTAAACGTCTTTTAAACACCTCCAGGGATAGTGATTCAACCAGTTCCCTGGGCAGCCTGTTCCACTGCTTTACAAACATTTCTGTGAATACATTTTTCTTAATATCCAATCTCAACCTTCCCTGGCGCAACTTGAGGCCATTTCCCCTTGTCCTACCACTTGCTACTCGGGAGAAGACACCAATGCCCTCCATGCTACAACTTCCTTTCAGGTAGTTGCAGACAGCGATAAGGTCTCTCCTCAGCCTCCTTTTCTCCAGGCTAAACAGCCCCAGTTCCCTCAGCTGCTCCTTATCAGGCTTGTGCTCCAGGCCCCTCACCAGCTTCATCGCCCTCCTCTGCACTCTCTCTAGCACCTCAATGTCCTTCTTATGATGAGGGGCCCAAAACTGAATACAGTATTCAAGATGCAGCCTCACCAGTACCAAGTACAGTGACACAATCACTTCTCTAGTCCTGCTGGCCCACTGTTCCTGATCCAAGCCAGGATGCTGTTGGCCTTTTTGGCCTCCTGGGCACACTGCTGGCTCATATTCATACCTTGTATCAACATCAAGGATCTCAACAACCAGGATACTGAGTGGCACTGCCCCTTCATTGTCTTTAAGGCTGAGAATTCTGAGAATGGTTTCATCAAACAAAGTTAGCAGCAAGACGGAATGCATTGTAATGCTTTGTAAGAATACTCTTGATTTTCTCTGCAAATTAAATCTCCCACCAAAACAGGCTAAGCTCTGGCCCACTCCTATGAGGTATGTTTTAAAATACTAGAACAATTTAATAAAATTAGAGAACTACTATTACTTTTGAATTTAACCCTAGTGGGTAATAAGAATATTGTAGAGCATCTTTAATACACTGCACGTAATTAGCCATTCCACATTTAGGAATTTGAAAAGAAGTCTTCATTTGAAGAACATCAGTGGCATTCAAACATGAAAACAGAATGGGAAAACAGAGTTTTTGGTAGATCATGTATAGCTGAATTACTTTTCAGGAACTTATGATACCAACTTGTTGCAAACCTAGTCATGCAGGGTACAAAGAATATTTCTCAATAAGACCTTTCAATTTCAGGAGTTTCTCTTTCATGAAATTCTGGAAAAATTCTAGCAGTCAATATACAAAAAAGCTTTGAGAATTATTCATTAACTGCTAGCTATGAAGAGAATACACATTTCTATGGACAAAAGAATTAATATTCATGACTGTCAAAACATAGTCACATACCAGAGCTTGTATGCCAGAGTGTGCAAAGATGAGTAATTCTATTGAAATGCATATGATTAAAATGCAGATGGGCTAAATGTACCTTTTCATCTTTGCAGGTTACAATGTGTTTTGTGATCCAGAGGATTAAATAATAATTTTGCCTACAGAATGCTACAAGAGACCTCCATAGAGGCCTTTTAGAAGAAAGAAAGAGCCATTTCTCTTTCTTGACTTGAAAGACAGAACAAGCATTATATCCAGCATTTTCCATCTCCGGAAAAATACGCCAGTCCAAGGTCATTGAGCTCTTTTTCCTTTCTCTTTGGTGTTCCCTGCCTCCTCCAGAAAAGAGGGATGTAGTTGATTACCATATTGGGTAGGTAAATGATCTAACTGTTGGGTGGTAGAACCTTTTTCCCTTTCTCTGACATAATGCATGTATTTGGGATGGTGTGATGCATGCACTTGACCCCAAATAAACCCCCTATAAACAACATCTGCAGCTAAACAAAACAAGGGCCTTTCTGAGGGCATTGAAAGAATCCAGTCACAATCAAGAAGACCCCAGACTCAGATATTACTATTGAACGAAGGGGCAGATAGTTGCGTAAGGGAAAGGTAAAAAGTCTGTAAGGCTAAAATTACGCAGGGACTTCTGTGCTCAGTTTGACACCTCTTTGAGGGCATTCATCTCCAGCCAACCGTCCTGCTGTAGTGCTCCATTAAATTATTTATTTGTATGAATTCCGATGCCTGAGAGTTTGCTTCAAGAGACCTGGGATCCAGACTTCACAGCAACCTGGCACCAGACCCCTAGAAGGGAGATAAAGGTTGAGAGGAAGAATGATGAAACTTTGAAATCCTAGCCAAGCAATACAAAGAATTGGGTGTGGACATATAATCCCGTGATCATTAGCACATATAATCCCTTACCCGTTTTCCTGTACCCATCTATGTTTCTTAGACATGAACCATTGACCAAGTCTGGGACTAAGTTTGGATCCAGCCACACCTAGACTTCTCTCAGAGAAGGAGTTTAGAAAGCAAGTGGGTCCATTCTGAAATGTGTGACTTAATGGGAGGGCCTCCTTCTACCTTTTTGCATCTTCTATCCCCATATAAATCACTCTGTAACAACCCTCACCCAATTCTGCTTGGCATATTTCCTCCAAGCAGTAAGTAATGGAGTGAACCTTGCTATAGAACTCTGTTAAGTTGCACTTTTCTTCAAGTGATCTAAACACTGCTGTGCAGCAAGCAGAACCCTAAATAACTCATCCACGACAGATGGGAACACATACCTATAATCAAATTATTTCTAGCCATTCCTTTCTTTCAAAATTCCCACTGGAACAAGCCCCACTGAAAAATAATCTAAATAAATTTATAGACTAAAAATACCACTCTGGGTTTATCATTTGTTTATTTAATTTAAGACTCAAGTTACTTTTTATGCTATTAGATGTCAAAATTAGTATTAGGAAGGAAGCTATTACCTAGTCTGATTTGGGGACTTAAACTAGTATTTCTATAGGACTCTGCACAGCCCTGTGTTATACAGGTTTACCAGCTAGCTCGGAGATCTTGAACAAAACTCCACAGATGTTACATTTTACTTCACAAAAAACATTGTTCTCAGTGGTTGGAACAGCAAGTAAAACTGGCCCTGACACAAGGAGATGAGCTATGGCTGAAGAAGTGACAGGACTGGGGCTGGGAGCTCCAGGGATAAGAGGAAAAAACACCAAGCAAAATCTACTGGTGGTACTGACTGGGCAGAAGTATCATAGAAGAGGTTCTTTTTCTGGAGTGACCCCGTATAGCAATTGTGCTGTTACAACTAGGGTTAACAATTGAACTTCATGGATATGAATGTAGTAACTGTGGATTCAGCAAAATACACTGACATGGAAAAAAAAAATCGTGATTTGCATATAAAAAACATGCTTTAATTGCTTTGACTTAAAATATTTTTAGCATCTGCGCTGAACTAGTCTTCCACCATTATAAGGAAAATAGTGCTGAAGCACCTAAATGGTTTAGAAGCACAACGCTTATAGACTTGGAAGCATCAGGCAATCATACTCTACTAAACATGTAATTCTTTTTCAGATTATATGACTGGATAATAAACATGTAAGTTGTGAAAGGTGTCGGTGAATACCATACTAAAAAGTGTAATGAAAAAAGTTCAAAGTGCATTTTTAAGAGAAAAACAATGTTGGAATAAAGAAAGCATACTTTATAACAGTGCAGAACACCCCACTTTTAGGAAGGAAAAGTCTCAAGTTTCAATGACAAGCAAGTATTGCTATGGATCACTTTTTTTTGCTACTGGATAAACTGAAAGCAATTTATAATTAGAATATCAGAGTTTCAGTAATACTGAAAGTCATAATTTTCATAAATTGCGAAATATTTGAGGCTGGAAGGTTAGAGGTCAGATGGTCCACTCCCCTGCTCAAACCGGGCCACCTGGAGTAAGTTGCCTGGGACAGTGTCTAGACAGATTTTTAATATCTCCCAGGATGGAGACTTCACCACCACTCCAGGCTACCTGTGCCAATGCTCAGTCACTGTCACAGTACAACACTCACAAGTGTTTCCTGATGGTCAGAGGGAACCTCCCATACTTCAATTTGTGCCCATTATCTCTGGTCCTGTCACTGGGCACCAATGAAAGGAGGCTTGCTGCCTCTTCTTTGCACCCTTTGTTTAGATATTTGTACACATTGATGAGGTTCCCTCCTGGGCCTTCTGTTCTCCAGACTGAACAGTCCCAGCTCTTTCAGCCTTTCTTCACATAAGAGATGCTCCAATCCTTTCATCATCATCTTTGTGGTCCTTTGCTGGACTACCTCCATGTCTCTCTTGTATTGGAGAGCCAAGAACACAGTGCTCCAAGTGTTGCCTCACCAGCGCTGAGTAGAGAGGAAGGACCACCTTGTGGGACCTGCTGGCAACATTCCTCCTAATGTAGCTCAGAATATTGTTAGCTTTCTTTGCCACAAGGGCACATCGCTGGCTCATGCTCAGTTTGGTGTTCATCAGGACCCCCACATCTTTTTCTGTCCAGCTGCTTTCCAACCTGTACTGGTGCCTGATGTTATTCCTCTCTAGATACAAGACTTTGCACTTCCCCTTGTTGAAATTAATTAAGTTCCTGACAGCTCATTTCTGCAGCCTATTGAGGTTCCTCTGGATGGCAGCAAAAACCTCAGATGTATCACCCATGCCTCCCACTGGTCCCCACCTTCTTGGACTGGCTGTTCCACTATTCCAGCCCATACACTTCATCAGCTTTACCTCAAAAAAAAACAATGACAACAGTGAGTGGACAGTGCCAGATACTTTTAAGCATGGAATCAAATTTTTTAAAAGAAAACCTTTTAAAGGATTTCACACACTTACGCAGAGACGAAGTAAGATAATAAAATGTTTGTGTTTTGGGCTCAGCTATTGAAACTAAGTACTACTTCAAAAATTCCTGAGTATCCAAGATGTACACCTTGAGTTGGAAGCTATGACACAGGAGGAAAATGAGACCTGCAACCTGTTGCAGAAACACCTGGAAGCCAGCAGAAAATCCCAATTGACACTGGATGTTTTATGCTAAGGCAATCAGATCAGTCCCAATGGAAGACATTACTATATAGACATTACTATAACATAATACTTCATTTGCAAGAAAATTAAAATCTATTTCCTCTTTGTTTTATTCCCACTTCTATTTCTGTGCCTTTGCTTTTCCCCTCTGGTAATGTGCTTCATGTTGTCTAAAATGCATTTGGTAATATTCCAGAAATGTTTTAAATTCTTTACTTGTCCTGTCCATTTCCCATTCTGTTTGCTAAACTACCTTAAACTGCTTTGTTCTCCACCACTTATGGGACAACCATTATTTCAAACAGAACAATAACAACCTTATTCTTGCAAAATATAATGCTCTCTGACTATAAAACTAACAACATAACAAATATGCCTAGCCTTTCACTTGTTAAAAGAAATCCAGTTAGCCAAATCACAGGAATCTATCACTAATCAATGGGATGTGCGTTCAAACAAAGAAGTAATAACAATATATGCTATTCTTAACAGCTAGAGCTTCTGGTGATTTTTCAAACTTTCATGCTAGGTTTCCATTTATTTCAATACAAGTTCAATGCATGAAGAGTTACCGTGATTGGATCCAGAAATGTTTTCCTGCTTCTTTTTCCTAATCAGAAATATCAGACATTCAATTGTATTAAATGATAATTTAATATCTATGATTCATGTCTGTTTATCCCATTCACTTTCCTTATATACAAAAATATATACATGTATATATACAGAAGAACCTTATGACATAACATGACATTTAAATCCAAAAAAATTCTTTCAATATTTTTACAAGCTTCACGAAATAGTATTTTAAAGTTATTTCTCTCACACAAATGAGCTAATCAGAACAGAAATCAAGATTGTAATACATATCATCACAACAGAGTAGCAATCTTCTCTATATTTTTTTCCCTCTGTTTTAGTGGAACTTCTTCCAGGGTCAAGTGCTATCTGGAATAAGTAGATAATCTTATAATAGCTGATTGAAACTGTGTGAAGACTGCTACTTGGAAATATACACATTTATCTATACTGGAAATAGGATTTATCATTGGCTATGAGATCAAGATTAATTTTTGTTTATAGTTTACTATTGATTGCATACACTTTCCACAACTACGACACTTTAAAATGTAGTAAATAATAACAACATTTGATTTTATCTTACTTGTTTCTATAAAAATAATCAGGGCATCACAACTAAAAAGAATCAGTGGTAAATTGTAACAGTGATAGTTTAGCAGAGCAGGGAAGATGAATTGCTACAATGTTCTTAAAGCACACAATTTTTTAACACTGTTCCTATGTCCAAGTATTTTGCAGGCTGCTTTGGTGTGCAGATTACCCATGCATTCCAATACTCTACTTTTGTAGAAGCATGGTAAGAGTTGTTAAAACACTGTTAGGAACAAATATTTGCTCTCTAGTATTTCTGTAGGGAAAATATGACCAGAGAAATATGCAATAAAAACTTTTCAGGAACCTGATTTCAGTTTTGACCTAATGACAAAGACACACAAACAACATATATCACCAATGGAAAAATGGAGAAGCTGACAGCCATGTGTATACCTTGACAACTGGGAAATACAATAAATAGTTAAAGGAAACTAGATGTATCCATGAAATTTCCAAGGCAAGTATTAAGGCTGATAAGTACTACACTACAGTGGACACAAAAAATATTCTAGCACTGATGTATGACCTAAAGTTGACACAGATTGCCAATTCATCAATCAGTCATAATGCAGCCTGCCAAAACAGTATAAGAATATTTCTATGTTTGTAACAAAGCCAGGCAAAATATTCCACTATAAGTGATAAGAAAATACTTTCTATTCCATCACTAAATAAAATTATGTAAATAACAGCTGTGAAATGTTTTAAATCCAGTATAGATCCTATTTTTAAATTATAAAATATGAGTATTGAATTTCACCATGGTGCAAACTGAAAGGCTGCAGTAGATAAGTTAGAATATATATGCAAGCTAATCAGACTAACTTGCAGGGAAGAACATTAAAATTATGGATCAAGGAACAGTCTGGTTGACTGATATTAATTCTTTAATAAATTTCAGACTACAGTGTACGGTCTGGGGAATTTGAGCAAAGCTAATGCTCTCCCCAACAGGCAACTATGGATCTGTAAAAAAACCAAACCAAATCAAAACAAAACAAAAAACAACAACTATGCAGTATAGTCTATAAATAATTAACAAAATACTTAACAGATGGCCCTGAAATCATTCCCAGTTTCACACAGCTTATGTATATATGTCTTCTCAGACAAGACGTATACATGTGTGTATTCTGATATGCACTCATTTTCATGTGCACATAAGATCATTTATATGGGTACATATATTCATGAGGAGAATCATCATTCAAAACAAAGAAAACTACTAATAAAATAAGATTTCCACAGAATAAACCACTCAAGTTTTAAAGGTATTTACTAACCTGCCTATCATTCATTTCAGCCTTGCACGACATAAAAATAAGCAGATTATACTACATCATTCTTTTGTCATCTTAAAAACTATGAATCACCTATTCAAACAGAGCAATATACCATTCAAAAATCTTGTGCTGATATCTCAGGGAATAAAGTGTTTTAGCTCAGACTCAGAGAAAATGAATCCTGTGTGATCATTATGTGAAGCTTTTTTTTCTTTCTTAGGAGGGAAAGGTGGGCTTCTGTTTCCTTCTCTTCCCGCTTTGCTTCCATAAAGCAATAATGTATAATAAACATGATAATTTTATACTTCAACCATTTGTGGCTAGAGAAACAAAACTTTAAGACAGCTTTGTGAAGCCAGATGTTATTTGCTTCCTAAAGAGTTAATACTGCAGTTGTTCTGGGAATTTTCTGCCCAGGACCAGGTGGCACAAGAAAAGGGAATGAAGGTTATGTATGCAGGTGAAAACCCTCCTGATTATAATGAAGCATTTAGTCAACTTAGAGTTTGGAGAGAACAAGGGGGAATGTAGGAAAAAAGGTGTGCAGCACTTGTCACAAGATAAGAAGAAAGAGCACCAACTCAAGAGAAATAAATATGTGCTGACTCATCACTCAGTAGTTCTCTGCAGCAAAGTCAGTGCAGAAGGAAGGAAGGAAGGAAGGTTCTAATTTCCATCTCTTTAGGATTCCTCTAAATGCTAGGTTAAATATAAATCCTAATTGAGGGGATTGTTGAGCTTGCTTGTTTCTCACCCTCACTAAATGCATTACATAGCTCCAAACTGTAGTCTTATTAAAGTACGTACCAAATTTCTATTTCATTTAGAACCAGATTTTACCTATAAAGCTTTAGAGTAAAAAAGTGCAGCCTGACTAAGAAACTTCTGTAGAGATTGACTAAGTGATCTTTGCTATTATATGCTTTCCCTCTTAGTAAGTTTTGATTTATTTTCTTTTTTAAAGTGGATATTTAGAAATCATAAAGCATTAGTTCATATTTTAAATCTGTGAATCATATGAGTTCAAATGTGCTAATATGACATAAACCTGCAAAAAAACTGGAGTCATGTACATTGCAAGGTTCTTTTAATGAGGGAATATTTCATGCAGAATGTTATACTTCATTCCCCTCTGAACAAGGAGTGAAGCATCTTGCATAATGGATCTCCCTCAAAAGGTAGTTTAATTTTTTTTAATAGAGAAACTGATCTGTGAAAGTTCTTAATGATAATACACTCATTATAACAGGAGGACAGATAATCTTTCCCCATTTTCCTTTTACAGCCAACAGATATTTGTAAAAGGCAGAAAAGCTTGCTCATACTGAGTACATACAGTTCTCTTTTTATTTTTTTTTTAATTAAATGTAGACATTACTTTTTGAACCTTGCATCAAATGACTGGCAACATATGTCTGTGAAACACAATATAAAGTTGTCGCATATTGTAACTCCCTAAAGTCCACACCTCAGTATTCTTAAGAAATTTTTGGAATAAAAAATAAGGCATTGTGGAGTGACAGAGCTCCAAGCTCTTCATATTAAAAAATATGAAGAAATATGCATGCAAACCTAATCTCAGGTTTTTTCTCTATAAGCCAAGCAACGACACATTGTAATGAAGATACTACTTTAATCATGTCCTTGCCTTCCAATTTTAGGCTCACCTGACTGAGGACAATTAGAAACACTGTGGCTTACAGTGAGTGTTAAGCTGAGACTGTCTTAAACTAAGTAAATCAAGACTGATATTTTGCAAGTATCACCCTCTTCCACCATATAGTCCTTCTGGTATTTACAAGATTCTTAACAACCTCCAGAAATTGCATAAATCTGATGGATTTTAAACCACTCAAGCAAACAAGAAAAACTTAACGAACTTCAGTGAGTTCAAATCAGACTTCAGATAAGAACCACAAGATCTTTTTTTTTTCCCCAAAAGCATTATTTCTTGAAAGAGCAATATGGAAAAAATAATTTAAAATGCAATACAGTCATGGAACTATGACAATAAAATGATTTTTGTTTTTAAAATCCTACAGAAAAAAATACAGGGGCTTTTTGGATAGTGTCTCTTTAACCAATTAATTCACTCCACCTGGTTTCAATATGCCACAGTGTTAACAGGCAGCGAGATCTTTTCCTTGTTATAGTAAATCAATGGAAAATGTATCATTGATTTCAGGTGGAAGTGTTGGATAGCAGGGAGTCAAGGCATAAAAGGGAAAAAAAAAGAGACTTAAACACATGTGTTTTATTGATTACTGTTGACTATAACTGCAAACCCATTAACAGCTTGGCCATAGGAGAAGTACCCTTGATTTTCTTCTTGTGGTTGGACAGAAAAACACAGAGAGTGCTTGCAAAAGTGAGACAGCTACAGAAATTAAACAGTCGTGCAGAAATTATACAGAGTATTTCAAAAAGATTAACCCAATGTCAAGTAACTACTGCTTTGAAATTGTGTCCATTCTTTTGGAACACCCTGTAGTTAGTGACTGATAGAAAGACTTAAATGGGAATTTTGTATATGTACATTTGCCTTAAGTAGCCCAGCTTTCTAAGTACAAATATTCCTTATTGCATTTATATCCTTCAGAAGAAAGTTAATAAGGTAAGCTGAATTGTTAATACTTCATTAAAAGAACTATTCAACTCCTCTTTATAAACCAGAATTGTTGTAAATTAATCCACACAAAGTTATACTTCAGTTATAGTTTGTATGATACAAATAGTTACCTAACCCAAAGTTTACAAGAAGCCTAGTAAATTAACACATTACACGATGCATGTGCATTTTTATATATATTTGATTTCAGAAGTTAAAATACCAGAGCAGACTATAAATTAATAAACCGGACCCAGAACAGATACACAAAAGCAGGATTTGAAATCCCAAAAGCAAGATTTTCATGGGGTGGGGAAAACAAAACAAAACAAAACAAAAAAACAACAAAATAAAAACCAACCAACCAAACAAACAAAAAGTTACAGAACCTTTTTTTTCTGGTAAGGTGGTAGTCAAACTGTGGTGGTTGATAGGTCAGAGATTGAAGTGGTAGAACTCTCAGGTGCAGTTGAGACATGACTATCAGTAAGTTAGTGAAAAACTCACGGGAAGATATATTTCCTTTGTCAGCATTGCCTAATGTACATTTGTTCTGCATGAAGAATTATTAATATTATTGGATTTCACTAGTTTTGATGTTAAGTAACATAGCCAACTTGTCTACACCTAGTTGGATCTGTATGGACCAGCAGAAATAAAAGGTTCAAGAGACATATTGTTTCAGAATACACTGGGTACACCTATCCTGAAGGCCTCAACTTCAAAAAATAGGATATTGTGCCACAAAACGAACTGCTAAACTTAGTGGAGGAGAATCCTGCTCTGCTTTTGCTTAGACAACAGGAAGGAGTCAAATACACCCTTACTGACAAAAGCTGGGGATGAAGACTATAGATCATAAGAACTTGCACTTCTAGTCTTCAAACGTTGAGCGTATCCTGGGCAAATGTCACTGCTTATCTGAAACTGTGAGAATGTAGGAGAGATTAAATCCAGAAGGTGCTGTAGGAGTATCTAGTTTTTCCCTGTGCTCCACAAAAGACATATAGCAAAACCTCAATACAAAAAAAACTGAAACAGGAAGATACTATGAATAATCCAGGCCTCTGTAAATATCCTGCACTATTCTTCTCTATAAACAAGAGAGACAATAGACAGTAGTACTTCACTTCTTTACTACATTTTGTTCTATTGTAGCCCACATAGCCTGGATTCTACTGTGCCATGATGTAGAGAATGATATGGAAGAGGGTCCAGGAAAGCAAGAGTGACTTATTCCACTTGGTATGGCTAAACGAATAAATGGGTATAAAGTAGGTTTATGTTCCCATAAATTCTGAAGCTACCTGAAGGCAGCTCAGCCAGCATCAACTTGAGCAGCTAAAGGTCTTCAGATTTACAGCACCCAATAATAATTCCCTAGACACCACTGTGGCAACTAAGGATTCCTGAAGCACATCTAGCTATTAACTAAATACTTGCATTTCCTGAGAAAAACAGAGGGAAGTCAATACAGGAACAGACTAATGTGAAACAGCATCACCAAATCACTATCCTGGCCCTAAGCTCAAACACATTAGAATTTCAGCAGTATTTTCTAGTCACCGTGTTATTCCAAATGACTTTTGCATTAAAAATAGTTTAACCAGTCTGCCTCTATGGAATACATTGCTGGTGTCCTACCTGAACAGCTCTAATAATGCCAGAACAGAAATATATTCAATGTCATATGTCAAAGGAAAGAATTAAGCACCAATGTGTTGTGCACACAAGATATGCACAGAAGCACCTATGGTGCATGATTAGCATAATTTTGTGACACAGGTTGAATAATGAGGCAATTATAGCAACCATCCTGCATTTCACAATCACCACTCCAGAAAACATTTTGTATACACAGACATTTATGTTGTTTGGTAAAGAACTTAACTCTCAGGAAAGATAAGACCTGATTGACCGAAGTATCTATGGAGAGTATTTCAACCAAACATGCTTTATTACAGCTGACTGCACTTTAGTTTGTGTTTATGAACATGCAATGATGAACATTCCTTGACAGACAATGATCAAGTCCTTGTCTGACATGACTATTAAGATATTGTGACTTTTTTTAGCATATAAATATTTTTTTGTTAAATTTTCTGGACCATATTCAATTCTGATGCAACCATTTCACTAAGCAAGGAGACGAAACAGTGTTCTGCAGCCTAGTATGTTATCAGCCCAAAACTAAGTAAAAAATCTTGAAAGTGGGATGTTTTCTACTGCTGAAATCTAAGGTGGCAAATCATGTTATTTGTAAAATGTAATTTGAATTTAAAGTTCTCTTAATTATCAAATTCACATAAAGTTAATTATACTTTAAATCCACTTAATACTCTGTAATAAATGTTATACTGGTAATGGATAGGTTCAGCACACTAAAACAATATCTTTTAATGAGTGAGATGATGCTAATTTAAAATAAAATTAATCTGTGAGTGGAATAAAGATTGAATTCCAATTGTCTAATATCTCAGACACAATATATGCTTGCAAGGGTAACTCCATAGGTATGCACCATATCATTCTGCAGTAAAAAATATACTGCACTGAAGGGTATTTTTATTTCATTACTATGGTCTCCAACCACTGGCTTTGGCTTTTGGTAGAATAAGAACTGTTCTCCATTGATACTTTTGTTTTTTCATGGCAAATTTCCAGACTCCTTGGAAAAACACTAAAAGAATTCAATACATCACTCCTGCCAATTCATCAGTTCATTCAATACTAGTTTCATTGCAGACTTTAATAAATATTTCATATTTACAAATTAGCATTTTTACTACCTGGCTCTTCTCTGGAATTAGCATTCAGGTATTACACCTGCTTTTACAACCAGTGTTGTATATAAAGTTATACATTAGGAACTTTATTTAAATGTTACAGTTCAAAATCAAACAGAATTAAGGCTGTTACTTTGATTTAATTCCATTTCTTACTGAATATGTATTATAACCATCTTACAAAAGTCCACGACATGGCAAAGAAGACACCTCCATAATACTTTCAACACCAAAGAATGTAATTTCTTATCTTTAAACCCTCTGGTCCAGTGACCCTGACCTCTTGCTCATCTTCAGTCTTGTCTTTGAATGAAGGCATATTCCCTAAGGCTCTCAGAAGACATTCTTCTCCTACTGAAAATTTCAACCCAAAGCCCTTAGTTTGATTTTGATTAACGCTTCTATTTCACAAAACAGAAGTAAAGATTACTTTTATTCAGAGTAAACAGGTAGCACAGGGTGGTTGTTTTCATGAAACTCCTTTGCCCATTTTTATGCTAAATCCAGAAGTGACTAAAGAACAACTCCGAACTTGGGAAAACATTGAGTCACTTTTTTTTCATCTTATGGCTTTAAATATACATTTCTCCTAGCAATGCTGTAATGATGAGGTGTAAATATTTGGGGTGGGAGGGAAGGTACTTTGTACTTCTGCAACTGAATCTCATCCTCCACACATCAACATACGCTCACAAATATTTCTTATTCTGGAATAAGCATAACTCTCATTTCTTACTGATTAACGTACTCAAGAGAGGAGTTATACAGCAGTCATTTCTGAATCTGCAATTTAAATGAATTAAAGCTAACCATGATTTTCTTGTTTCAAATGCTGATTTGTTTAATGGTGAAGGCTATATTACTACTTGTTGCATGCACTTAAAATACTGACCAATTTCCTTCTAGTCATTCTCTTTTCCATTCCTTTTCCCTTAGGATCTTATTCCTAAGTAAAGGCATTAGATAGCCTGTATAATGCAAGATTAGAAATAGAAGGTTTATATCATGCACCTTGATTCCCATATAGATACAAAGGAGAGGAAATTACGAATAATTTTCAGTTCTCCTCCCTTATACACAGCCAGTAATAAAGCTGAGTTAATAACACGCGACTATTGTTAGGGTACTGAGCAGCTACGAATTATCCCAAACTGATCTGATTCAAGATTTATAGAGTCACATGATCACAGTTCTCCAAGGAGCATCCAAATATTGTTTTGACCTGTTTCTTTGGTAGTTCTTATTTTGTTATTTAAAGCAAGGTTATTATAAATGTTTCTGTGATAGCAAACACCTGAGTATTAGGAAGAAAATCAAATTACTAAGTACAATGTTCTAGCTGTACTGTTCATCAGTGAGGTTTCTGCCACTTTTTTGACTTTTTTTCCTATTCTTTCCGTCATTAAAATGTCAACAATGGACATTTTTTCTTCCTATGCCAGAATCAACTGCTCTGTATTAGATATTAATAGACAGGATTACTTGGACAACAAAATAGAAATAGATCATGTTTCTCCAGAATTCAGTTTAAACATGCCTCTTTATGATAGGTTATCAGCTGTTATTCTCCTTAGATTACGTGTTTATGCTGTGTTCATTTAATACAGATTTTTAGTACTAATACATTATAGACTATTTATATTACTGAAGAATATTGCTGCAAAAATCAATAGATAATGCCAAACTTATTTCACCCCTTTTATTTAAACAGACAATTTCTGCATTCATTTTTAGGTCTATTTCTGAACTGAACTATTTTTACTACAGTAAATGGTCAAGGGCGATTTCTACAAAATCCTAGAGATTTTGCACATATTAGTGTTGAAATATTTCATTCCTCTTTAAGTTACCTTCATTAAATCGTGGAAGTATGTTAATGACTGGTACCATTCCTAGAGAGCTTTGAAAATGCAAATGCAATTACACAGCTGAAACTGTAGTCTCCATGTAGCAATATTTTATATTTACATTAAATAGGAATATATGTTAAAAATACCAGGATGGATAATCTGTTCATATCTCAGCTAGACATCAAAGCTGGCTTTGTAATCAGTGGAGGAAAAAAAAATACATGCTAACTGCTAGAAATTGTTAGGAAATAATAAAAAAATAACACAGGGCATCTTAGAGAACACTGTTCACCACTTCAAAATTCATGAGTTACACATATATTTAGTCCTATGTGCAGGACTAAAAAAGGAATGAGAAGGGATTTGGAAGGGGTAGTGGCATGACCAAAAGTATATAAAGTACTATAAGCAATTACTTAAACAGGCATTTTCAATACAGAAAAGAGATACTATCAGAAAAGAGATACTATCAGGGAGGTGATACAACAGAAATTTTAAAAATGACTGGCATGGACATGGTGGCTTGAGACTGTTCATCATCTCTTCCAAAGTAAGAATCAGGAACATTAAATGAAGTTAGCAGGAGCCAGTTTCATAGCAAACAAAAAGGGCACCTTCTGCGATGAAGTATGGTGCTGTAGAGCTACTTGATATACAGTGCTGAGAATGTTAAAAGTTACATGGATTTAGAGGGAAAACTTGACTAGTCAATGGAATCTATTGGTTCTTGAATATGTAAAAAACATTGCAGTTGAATGTGTGTTAAGGAAAAGTATCTTTTTCTTGCTCTTCTTTAGGCATTTGTTTTAGCTAATATTGGAGATGGGATATGGGACTTCACAGACCTTTTGGACTGACTCAGGATAGCCATGTTGAGTTTTATTATATAGTCCATCTGTATGACATAATAAAGCTGAAACTTCCTCCAAGGGGTGCTTGATCTGTATACCACAAGTCACCCCATCAGACAAGGTACAAAAAATGAAGGTACATCAGTCAAAAGCAATTACTGTGTTCACTTTTTGTTTTATATTGCACCACAGTCAATGAGAAGGAAAACTTTCATATGTGTATTTTGTGTTGGATCATGAAGGGATGTTTATTAAATCACTGTAATTTAAAATAAAGCACTACGATACTCTGTTTTGATTTACTTAAAAAAAATCCCCCTTATTTTACTACAAGAAATTCCCCATGGTTATAACATGGAAGGGAATAATTTCCCTCTAATACTTGTATGGATAAATAAGAGCTGACAGATGGTATAATACACAATAAAACTTTCTATTAGGTTCAGAATACATTATTACACAAACACAGTACTCATGTACATGTATTCCCAAAGGACCTGGTCTAGATCTTAGTGAAACCAACAAGACTATTTCCATTAAATCTGGTTCATAGCATAAGAAATTTAACTGTTTTCCAGTAATTTCATACTTTCAATAAAAATGAACAAAAATTTATTGCTTGTCTAGAGTATTGAGATGCATATATTTTAATAATTTATGATCCCTCTCACTGAGTTTCTGTAATGAAGGTTGAAACCACCTGATTAACCTAACGATATACACAGTTAGGAAAACAAGAACGTATAAAATATATTTAGTAATAGCAAAGGAAAGTGGTGTGTTCCTTCTAGTTTGACTCTCTGGGCATGCATTCACTCTATGATGCCCAGAAGAAACTCAAAACTATGGATCAATAAAACAACAGAAAAAATAGGCAAAGTTAATAATGACTAAAATGATAAGGAAGAGGGAAAAAATGGGTAGAATTTCAGTTGCTGATAAATGTCCTAGCTCTAAGGATATCAATTGCCTAGAGACTCTATTCTCTATTACTCCAGTATATTCTTCTGAGGTTCTTTTTTAGCCAGTTAATTGTAAGCTACATTTGTTAAGCAATGAAAATTCAGAAGATTTTGCTTTTTATGTGTTACAGAAAAGGGCACATGAAACTGTTCTTCATCTTTGTATACGGAAAGCAACAATTATGAAAGAAAAAAGTGGTTTCCTCAGAAATTATCTTTCTTATCCCAGAAAACTTTTTTGAAAAAAACAGAAAAAAAAAAAAAAGAAAAAAGTAGCTTTTCAAGGAAAAAAAGAAAAATACTTTCTAACTGCAAAGGTCTTTACACTTCAGTTATATTAAAACCAATCAGCTGGTATACTGGATGAATGAGAAATTGCCAAAAAGACTAGTAAAAGTCTTTCAAAAGATGACAGACACCTGTCGAGGGTTTAGATTGCAGGGTGACAATAAAACCCTGGCAGATGTATTGTTAACTCCCTCTCCCCCCCAGCTTCCCCCTTTTGCCCCTCCCTCTCTGCCTTTCCACTAAGGACAGGCGATCAGGAGGGAAAGAAGGACAGAGAGAAGAGAGTTGGAAAAAATTAAAGATGTTTTACTAATGCTACTAGTAAGAATAGAGAAAATAATACAAAATATACAAAACCAGTCTTGAAAGTCTCAGCAACTGCAGAGCCGGCACCCGAAGTCCTGGATTGGACTCTGCAGCCAACCGGAGCTGGATTCAGTCTGTCACTAGGCCTCAGTTCGCAGGGACGACTAGCAAGGTCCTCTCCTAATGTCGGCCATAAGCAGAAGGGAAAAAAAAAAGGGAAAAAGGGCCAAGATCCTCATGATCTCCCACTTTTATATGAAGTATTCTCGTGAATGGAATGTTATACACAGTTGGTCAGTTTCTTGGTCACTTGTTTCTCGTTGCCTCTCTCACGAGATGTCCATCCATGCTTAACAATAAGTTTGCATTCCATTGCTGGGTTTACCAAAACATGTGTCTGGTTCTCCAGGAAAATGCAGCTAATATGAAGGCTTTAGCTGACAGTCAAATTCACTTAAAGAGAAACTTGTTTTTAACAAAACCAGGACAACACCATAAACCTGGAGTTTCCCCTTTCTTTTATTTACCTTTTTCCTTACTTTTTTTCAAAAATCAGGAAAGTTTTTAGAAAAAAGAAACAGTTCAATGTGACACATTTAGCAAAATAAAACTTCTAGCTATGTGTCAGTTCAGTTATGTTCAGTTAATGTTTTTATTGTGATGTGTAGTTAGCTGTGCGAATGTTAACTTTAATGAAAACCCTGTTCGCTTGTGGCCAACTGGAGTGAACTCCTAAGAGCCTCCTCTGCGTGTCATCCTCATTGTGCTTTTTAATCTGGTCAAATTGAATCTTTAATGTTTGCTGAATATACAGGTAGTGTCTTGTAAAGTTGCCTGATACTTGGATTTTTCCATAGCTGTTTCTAAGATTTATGGTTTCATGTTTTCAGTGTCTCTGGGGGCATAAACAGCTCTACCAACTTTAAATTATTTTTGCAATTATTTTTTTATCAGTATGTTCTTGTTACTTTTTTCAGCTTCTTTTCTTTCAACAATTTTCAAGTTGGAATTCTTGTGCATTTTGCAGACTTGAAAGGAGAAGTAAAGAGGCCAGTCATTTTGAAAGACACTCATTCTGGCCCTTCTAGCTTAGTATTAAGTTCTATTACATAGAAGAGAAATTGTAAATTTGTGAGAAAATCGCAATGCCAGAAAGAAGCGAATATTAGCAAGGTGGGATTTGTCGATAGTGGTCTTGGAGATAAGCACTTTTTTTAATGGTAATCTGTACAGAAAATCATTGAATAATTGAATAATTAAAACAAACAAACCAAAAAAAAAAACCCAAAACACAACCCCCCCACCTAATTAGTTTTAGAAAGATTACTTGAATGACAAATAACTTTCAAAACATAAAAAGCATTGTAAAGGGATTTTATACAAAGAGACAAATACTGATTTAGAGCTCAGATGGCTCTCTTACTGATCCACTCTGCCTGGGTTTTTAGATCAACATTTCACATCCTGCATTTTTGGTTTCTGCAATAAATGTAGAAAGCTGTATAGGTGAGCTCCAGCTCTCGGATCCTTGATCTCAGAATTCACTATTTCACTTACAAGTTAAGAAATCTGAATGATTTATCAATGGGACAATGAAGGTTCTTGGATAATGAGCCAATACTGATAAGAAAACTAAAGTGCAAGGAAAGGAAACCGCAGTAAAAGCAAGATAGATCTGTCTTTGGAGAAGTTAGTTCACACTGATATTTCTGCAGTTTTGGCAAGCAATAGTTATAACGTCATAATGCACAGGTTTGTAGTTCAAAACTTGATTTCATCAGGCTTTTAGGATTGAACCACTTAAGCTTGGAATAAATGCATCAACTTTGATGTGACTGAAGAACACAATGGAGAAAGACACTCATGATGTCGTGATCTCACAGGATGAAGAGTTAATCTTCACTTTATTGCATTGGCCAACCACCTTTACAGTAGACATTATTTTCCCCTCACACATCTGCATCCTTTCTCCTATCATTATTTTTCACAAATTCCTAACTGAAGCTGAATTTCTAGATTTCCCTGCTGAAGATGATTATAAATCAGGAAAAGAATTCCGAAATCACCCTTATATTTGCTTGTTTAAATTAAGAGGCTCAATATGTTTAACTGAGGGTTATATTTTCTAAACATAACCTTCTCTGCATTCTTCTGTACTTTTCCACTCCCCTTTCAAATGTAAAGTTCAGCTCTGCATTGTAATATTAGTCTCCTTAATCAAGCTGTGAGGAGTGGCTGACATGCCAGAAGGCTGTGCTGCCATCCAGCGAGACCTGGACAGGCTAGAGAGCTGGGCCAGGAAAAATTTAATGATATATAACAAAAGCAAATGTAGAGTCTTGCATCTGGGTAGGAACAACCCCAGGTTCCAGTATAAGTTGGGGAAAGATCGGTTAGAGAGCAGTGTAGGGGAGAGGGACCTGGGGATCCTGTTGGACAGCAGGATGACCATGAGCCAGCACTGTGCCCTTGTGGCCAAGAGAGCCAATGGCATCCTGGGGTGTATTAGAAGGGGCGTGGTTAGTAGGTCAAGAGAGGTTCTCCTTCCCCTCTACTCTGCCCTGGTGAGACCACACCTGGAATATTGTGTCCAGTTCTGGGCCCCTCAATTCCAGAAGGACAGGGAACTGCTGGAGAGGGTCCAGTGCAGGGCAACAAAGATGATTAAGGGAGTGAAGCATCTCCCTTATGAGGAAAGGCTGAGGAAGGTGGGTCTCTTTAGTTTGGAGGAGACTGAGGGGTGACCTTATTAATGTTTATAAATATATAAAGGATGAGTGTCACGAGGATGGGGCCAGGCTCTTCTCGGTGACAACCAACAGTAGGACAAGGGGTAGTGGGTTCAAACTGAAACACAAGAGGTTCCAGTTAAACTTGAGAAGAAACTTCTTCTCAGTGAGGGTAACAGAGCACTGGAACAGGGAACAGGGAGGCTGTGGAGTCTCCTACTCTGGAGACAACCAAAACCCACCTGGACACGTTCCTGTGTAACCTCACCTAGGTGTTCCTGCTCTGGCAGGGGGATTGGACTAGATGATATTTTGAGGTCCCTTCCAATCCCTAGCATTCTATGATTCTATGATTCTATGATTAATAACACATTCAAATGAAAAAGACTGTTTCCCATCTCTATACTACACACTTTTGTTCATGCTTTCCAGGATGGCATTAACCTGCCTGCAGTTATTGTAATCTAAGACCACTAGTCATTTTCCAGAAATACCACTTGCCAAGGTGCAGTCACCTGTTCCGTATGTTCTACTTCCTGAGAATAATATATGCACATCTATACTTTTTGCAATAATTATGCAAACCTAATACACTGACTTGAATTAATTGTTTATTTAATATTACTGAAACCAAGACACATCAGGGAATGGTTTGGGGAATTGCTTCCTATTAGCAATAAATAAAATCACATCAGTTAGTGAAAAGACTGCAATTCATTTTAACCCACAGATTATTTGTAGCACTAATACATAAAGGTATGTGTTTTAAGGTTCATGGCCTATAACTTACCTTTCTGCAGCAACTTCTTAAGACGAACTTAGTGCTTCTGTTCTATTTACAGGTGGTGTTTGGATAAAGTATTGTTTAGGTCACTACATCATTTAAACAAACAAACAAAAAAACACAAACACCACACACACAGAAGAAAAAACCCCAAGACATAGCTGCAAACTAATATACAACAATTTTCTGTTTGGTTCCTAGGAAAATTGAGAGGAGATGAAGAAGGAGATGAAAGGAACTATTTACCTGCATCTCTCAGTTCCTTGTTACAGAACCATTCACATTCTTAGGTCTGAAATGAGAATTTTTCAAGATGCTCAACTTAATCTAAAAGATATTTTGCCTGCTTGTGCTACAGCATGAACCAAAATATGGAGACTGACAGGAGAAGCCAGTACCTTCACTGGCTAGAGCAACACACCTCTTCACTCTATCAGCCACATGAGGAAATTCACTTATGCAAGAATTCAGATATAGCTAAAAACACATGTCATAAGCATGTGTTTATCTCTAAGCTAGCAACCTAAACTATCATTACAGTCAATGAAGATCCAGTAAATGCAATCAATAGTCTATGGAGCTATTTGTATCACTGTAGAACCAGACATTGACATTGGGTCAGCTGGTTCCCTGGACACTCTTGGTGTGATGACAAGGGGCTCAATACATTTGACGACAGGTATTGATTTGGTGTCCTCTGAGATGGCAAAGTCTGTCCTGTATGGTCTCCAGCTGTTGGTCCTGTATGACACCTGTAGGTCCCATGTCATATCTGCCAACCACCTGCAGGTGTGTGAGATATGCCAAATCATTTCAGAATTCTGTGTGTGAGCAGCAGAACTGATGCTTGACTGTCTGAGTATTTGAATTGCGAAGGAGGTGAATTCCATACTCTGATTTCCCCTCACAGTTCTCCTCTCTCCTCCCCATCATCTAGACCAAAAGATCTAGGGACACAATGAAGCTCTTTCATTATTAAATATTGTCATTGAATCAGAATTTTGAGAAGCAAGGAGAAAAACATTTTCTGGTTACAGTCATACCACATACTCTAAGGTACGAAACTGAGACAGTAACTACCACTATTTAGACATAGCCTTCAAAAGCAAGGGCAGTGATACTGTTCATATTCAGTCTGAGCGTTCATTTAGCACATTAATAATGTATTTGGGATGCAGAATTATTGACTATAGGCAATTAAGTAGTCATAACTATAGACAACACTGACTTAAAGTTACTACAAAAATTATGTGTCTTTATTTCATTAAGTAAATCAGTAATTTCTACTAGTTTTATTCTAATTATTTGAAATCTGATTTGAACATACAGAAGTGGGGTTTTAGCTGTTTATATTTGGGAATTATATTGTACACACTACATAAGGCAACCATTAATCTTTTACAGCTGGGAAGCCTAGGGTAAGTTAAGAACAAAATTCTTCTATGTGACAGGTATAAACTAACATGACAACAAATTTTTATTTGAAGGATTTTAAAGAAGCAGCTTTCAATTGTAAAATTTATAACTTTAAACATCTAACCTTCAGGTGTGCTTTGAGTATTTATTTTAAAACAGCGAAACCAATTTAAGTCAATCTGTTTCCCCAAATATCCATTAAAAGACCCCTCATTATTAGTTTTTACAAAATCTAACATAAAAAGCAGTATGAAAACCACTTTGGACTATTTCAACTTAATTTCAGAAGCCTTATTAATTTTTTTCAATATTAATGCAATTTGTGATTCATTTATTTGTGTCAATGAAAACAAACTACTTAGTCCATTTTATTTTTCATTATGTGTATCTGGGTCTTTTAATTGCTAACTCCATATCTCACTTTCAGCCGCAAAATGGAATTAGAATAAATAATTGAAGTATTTTGACTTTGGGTCCAAATTTGTTTGTTTGTTTGTTTGTTTGTTTTTGCAAGGGCTACCTTTATCTGTAAATTGCACTAACTATTAAAGTTTAATATGCTTTTTTCCTAATTTAGTATTCAATCATATAAAAGCAGAAGCAGAGTCTACGAAGAACTTGGAAACTCACTTTTTTAATAAATTTAAAGAAATGTCTTTCTACTGATACCAATAAAATTACCTATATATTGCTTTATTCATTCAAAAAGGCTGCTCGGTGTGTGTTTAGACTAGGTAGATTAGGTAAGATAATAGAATTAAGAAAATGTCAAATACTATGTTAGAAGAAAGAGCAGCTTAACATAAAGGCCATGTTTACCTTAACTTCTGAGAAGGCAAGCTATAATAATTTAGGTGGCTATTTATTTATTCATTGTTAATTGGTGCACTGTGCATTGTCACAATGGAAGTTACTGAAAAAGCATCTGACTTTTTTTAGACTCCTCAGGATATCCAAGGGTGCCCTAGGAAATCCAAGACATCAGGTCTGGCAGACATGCTGTGGGATATGTGACCTACCAAGAACTTTTGTTGAAGTATTAGTAGCTGGGGGCTAGGCATTTCAGATGGCAGAAGACACTTACATGCAGTAAAATGAACTGAACTCTAGGGTCACAGAGCTCAACTCACCCCCAACTCAAAGCCTTACGTGTTGCCTCAACCAGGATTTCATCTCTGACTGTAACTTATCTACTAGAATGATCCCAGGCAAGCTTTGATTTGACTGATTGGAATAACTTCTCCCCCAGGATTTGTCTCTTCTTGTGCAAGAGATTACCATTTCTAACTTAGAGGCAAACAAAGAGCTTCTGCTGATTGCTGAGGCATTCAGATTCACAGCCTGGTACATCCATTTCCTATGCCGCTGATTTTACTTTAAATAAATATAGCAGGCTACAAACCAGGAGTAGCTGGCACATACTTGCTTCTGGCAACTCTGGTTTCATTTGGACAGCTTCCACAGAAATATACAGCAGAAGAGATGAGGGAAATGGCCTTTTAAATTGTGTGAAGAATGAGTTTATCTGGAGTTACTGCCAACTTCTTGGAAAATATCCAGAGCTTGTTTTAATTCCTTTTGTGAGGCCTTCAGCTAAGTTTAAGTATTTTAAATTTTCTGGGACATATTTGAATTTGTCAACCTCCTTTTTCTGTTTGATTCTGGTTCAGCGAAATACAAGCCCATGCATTGTCTCCACAGAAACAGAATCCTGTGGTGGTTATCAGTATTGCTCTTTTTGATCTACTCGGTTACCTGAATGTTGGGGCCGTGTGGGATCTAACAGCCCCTATGAAAACCTGTTTATTTACAAGGAATATATATATATATATATATATCTCCCTGAAGACAACAGAACTCAAAAGAGACACTTGCTATATTTCATGTCAAATCTTTCAGGCAACACTTGGTCCAAAATCTTTCTTCTCTAGCTTTCTCTATATTGCAGTCTTATTGCCTTTTGTCTCGTTCAGTCCTCTTTTGATTTTCTGGGAAATATTGAGCTCCACAAAAAACAGTCAAAGAATATTTTCTTTTGTGAGTGCCAGCATATGCCTTTATTATGGGAGGTGACACAGCCCTGAGTTTGAGGAAAAGGCTTCTATTGTTTCAGTCAATTAGCTGGATAGAAAGTCTTCTTAAAGCTTGTGTCAAACCAGGGAAAGGGTTGTTATTCAACCTCAGTGAGGTTGAATCTGGCCCATAATAGTTCCAGTAGTCACAGGATCATATTGATTTACAAGCTGGTTTACAGGATGACATTCCAGATGTTAACCAAAGCAATTTTATTCTTATTTATTAACCATCAAATTTCTACCTTTCTTCTGACACATCTGCTATTAGAAAAGCTCATAACTTTATGCTAGAGTAATAAAAACGCCAATGAATGGAAGCTTGAATATAGTCTTGTTCTGGTATAGCTAAGCAACTTATTCTCGTTTCAATTATGTATTTAAAGCAGAGGACAAGAAAAGTTATGAGGAATCTCTACAGCTTTTCTCTAGATGTGTTTAGAATTAAGATGTTCACTTTGGGAAATTCCATTATTTTGGTTGCTGATTTTCTGTTATTTAAACTTCTAATATAATACCTTACTAAAATTCTCCTTGAGTGTACAAAGATGTTTCAAGGAGCTTATTTCTTCACAGTAATGTCTAGCTACCTGATTATCAATTCATTTTTGCTTTCCAATGAATCATTTATTTTTTTAAGACAGAATAACTTCTGTGCAAGCCTGGCTGTTACCTCATTTACTTGCAAAGTGAAATTTAATTCCTGATATACAGCCTCTATTGTACAGTCTTGGTCAGTTACACAGTGAACTGCTCCATCACTGTTCTTTTCTGTAGGAAAATATACTAAAACTTGTCTGAGATTTGTTTGGGTTTTTTTTTTTTTTTTGTTTTTTTGTTTTTTTTTTTTTTTTGTAATATACAAATAAAATTAATGTTGACACACAGATTTGTATATCGTTAACTCCAAGGCAGTTTTTATTAATTGCATGCTCAACTACATTATTCCAAATCTGATTCTGCTGTTATTTCATTTAATTTTGAAATTTTCCAGAAGAATGATGTTTTAGACAGAAAGTTCCTTTGTGCACTTCCTTAAGATGCTTGCTATAGAAATTGGCTGCCTAGGTTGTTAATTTATTCTAGAGCTATTTGAGTTAGCAAATTACTTTCAACCAGAAAATTACATTAAAAATCTTTAAAAATGTATATGAAACCTTCCCCAACAACTTAATGACTCATTAACACAGTTATTTAGAACACAGTGTTCTACAACTGAAGTTAGTATGAATTTTGTCTCTAACATCACTGGAAACTTTTTTTAGAGAAACCTGGTAACTAGGAGAAAATCAGCTAACACAGTAGATGTCTTTCTTTAACTTATGTGACCAATAAACTTTTATGGACTGGAGCAATGTGAAAGATATAAAATCTGAGTATCATTTTGAACTGAGGAAAGATATTGAGGCAGACAGGCAGCTAGAGGCAACCTAAAGACACTTTAGCATATCATGTAGGAAAAAAAAATTACTAGGTAGAAAAGGGGAACATAGGTTTGAGTGAAACTTACACATTTGCATCAGTAAGAAAAGTCCAAATTCGAAAAGGTATGGGGAAAAAACAAAACAAAACAAAAACAAAACAAAACAAAACAAAACAAACAAACAAACAAACAAATGAACAAACAAACAAACGAAGTAAAGGACATAACATTATCTGTGAACTTTGTTCCCATCCCCATACCTGCCTGGGCTTTTCTCCCAATATTTACACTGTAGAATTGGTTTCTTATGCCTCTAACTTAGAACAAAGCAAGCAACCTGATTAATATATGTCCTTTAAAAAATATTTTTCTATTAAGGTGAACAAAGTCTTCATAGCAATAGTATAAAGAGTCCCATTCTACTTCTGCTGAAAGTAGTAGTAAAATTCCA